>NC_135217.1:25761925-25889425 GCF_052324685.1 Brachyhypopomus gauderio
ACTCAGAACTTCTCAGCTCAAAATGTGATATAATGTTGGTCATGATGGTCACAGGATCAAAACTATCTGTTATACTTCAAAACCAAAGCAGGCTCGTTAACTAATCCTGGTAATCAATCACTCTGCTTAATTGGCTTCATTGCCAGGCAGCGTTTAGAGCAAGAGGCATCTGGGATGAGCAGTTCCAACACTTCTTTCAGTTCAGCATGGCCACTTACAGCAGAGAGCGTACAGGGAATCACAGGCTTTGTTGTACAACCATCTGCTCAGATGGTTTTAAAAAAAAGGCTGATTATTTTTAGACGACAGCTCTGAATCATTGCACTTACACAAACAATATCAGCCTTGAGGATGAAAGAATGTTCATTAGTGGGATTAGTTTGTTGGTTATATGCACAAGAGCTCAGACAGTATTTGCACTAATACCTGCTGATCTTGTGGTGTGTTGGTTGATGTGACAGGAATGTCCCGAGGGCCCCAGCATCATTACTGCAGTGATCTGTGATGCATGCTGGCTGTTCGCAGTGAGATCACATAGGACAACACAGGGATTATGGTCGAGGGACAGTATATTATGCTCAAAATCACATGGCAAATTGTTAGGAAGGAGGTCAAAGTGCATATTTAGCATATACAGGCTGTCAGTGTTTCCAGCTCTGAGCAGAAGTAAGCTTCACAAAGCTTCAGGAGAAGCTCAGCTTTACCAGACCTGAGCAGAAGCTCCGTCTAGCAGTTTAGTGCAGATTCTCCAGCTCTAACTGATGTGAGCAGGCACAACCCTGCAGCAGCCACGCAATCCTGCCACCACCCGACCCTGCCACCACCCGACCCTGCCACCACATGACCCTGCCACCACCCGACACTGTCTCCACCCGACCCTGCCACCACCTGACCCTGCCACCACCCGACCCTGCCACCACCTGACACTGTCTCCACCCGACCCTGCCACCACCCGACCCTGTCTCCACCCGACCCTGCCACCACCCAACCCTGCCACCACCCGACACTGTCTCCACCCGACCCTGCCACCATTCGACCCTGCCACCACCCGACCCTGTCTCCACCCGACCCTGCCACCACCCGACCCTGCCACCACCCGACCCTGTCACCACCCGACACTGTCTCCACCCGACCCTGCCACCACCCGACCCTGCCACCACCCGACACTGTCTCCACCCGACCCTGCCACCACCCGACCCTGTCTCCACCCGACCCTGCCACCACCCGACCCTGCCACCACATGACCCTGCCACCACCCGACCCTGCCACCACCCGACCCTGCCACCACCCGACACTGTCTCCACCCGACCCTGCCACCACCCGACCCTGTCTCCACCCGACCCTGCCACCACCCGACCCTGTCTCCACCCGACCCTGCCACCACCCGACACTGTCTCCACCCGACCCTGCCACCACCCGACCCTGCCACCACCCGACCCGGCCACCACCCGACCCTGTCACCACCCGACCCGGCCACCACCCGACCCTGCCACCACCCGACCCGGCCACCACCCGACCCTGTCTCCACCCGACCCTGTCACCACCCGACCCGGCCACCACCCGACCCTGCCACCACCCGACACTGTCTCCACCCGACCCTGTCACCACCCGACCCTGCCACCACCCGACACTGTCTCCACCCGACCCTGCCACCACCCGACACTGTCACCACATGACCCTGCCACCACCCGACCCTGTCACCACCCGACACTGTCTCCACCCGACCCTGCCACCACCCGACACTGTCTCCACCCGACCCTGCCACCACCCGACCCTGCCACCACCTGACCCTGCCACCACCCGACCCTGTCTCCACCCGACCCTGCCACCACCCGACACTGTCTCCACTCGACCCTGTCACCACCCGACCCTGCCACCACCCGACCCTGTCTCCACCCGACCCTGCCACCACCCGACCCTGCCACCACCCGACCCGGCCACCACCCGACCCTGTCTCCACCCGACCCTGTCACCACCCGACCCTGTCTCCACCCGACCCTGTCACCACCCGACCCTGTCACCACCCGACCCTGCCACCACCCGACACTGTCTCCACCCGACCCTGTCACCACCCGACCCTGCCACCACCCGACACTGTCTCCACCCGACCCTGCCACCACCCGACACTGTCACCACATGACCCTGCCACCACATGACCCTGCCACCACCCGACACTCTCTCCACCCGACCCTGCCACCACCCGACACTGTCTCCACCCGACCCTGCCACCACCCGACACTGTCTCCACCCGACCCTGCCACCACCCGACCCTGTCTCCACCCGACCCTGCCACCACCCGACCCTGTCTCCACCCGACCCTGTCACCACCCGACCCGGCCACCACCCGACCCTGTCTCCACCCGACCCTGTCACCACCCGACCCTGCCACCATCTGACCCTGTCTCCACCCGACCCTGCCACCACCCGAAACCTATCTCCACTCGACCCTGTCTCCACCCGACCCTGTCTCCACCCGACCCTGCCACCACCCGACCCTGCCACCACCCGACCCTGCCATCAACCGACCCTGCCACCACCCAAAACCTATCTCCACCCGACCCTGCCACCACCCGACCCTGGCTCTGCTGCACCTGCAACCTTCTCGCCATCCTCCACCCCCTCACTGGAGACTGCAGCCTTCTGAAGAAAATGTGCACTATGGATTCAATCCAGTCAAGGATATAGTGTTTGTCTATCTGACTGAAATGGGATACGTTTGCTTCAGCTTGACTGCAGTCATGTTTTTGTTCCTGGACCCTGAGCTTCCTGGATACTGGAGGTAGTAGTATTCTTGAGGAGAGTCCCATCACAGAAGTCCCATCTGCCCATCTGGGAGTGCACTATCACAGGTGTTCAGTCTGGGAGTGCACTATCACGGGTGTTCAGTCTGAGAGTGCACTATCGCAGGTGTTCAGTCTGGGAGTGCACTATCACAGGTGTTCAGTCTGGGAGTGCACTATCACAGGTGTTCAGTCTGAGAGTGCACTATCACAGGTGTTCAGTCTGGGAGTGCACTATTACAGGTGTTCAGTTTGGGAGTGCACTATCACAGGTGTTTAGTCTGGGAGTGCACTATCACAGGTGTTCAGTCTGGGAGTGCACTATCACGGGTGTTCAGTCTGAGAGTGCACTATCGCAGGTGTTCAGACTGGGAGTGCACTATCACAGGTGTTCAGTCTGGGAGTGCACTATCACAGGTGTTCAGTCTGGGAGTGCACTATCACGGGTGTTCAGTCTGAGAGTGCACTATCGCAGGTGTTCAGTCTGGGAGTGCAATATCACAGGTGCTCAGTCTGAGAGTGCACTATCACAGTTGCTTTTACCGGCTCTGGTAAATATCTTCTCTGTGTATTAAATGTGTATTCATTTTGTCAGCAATATTAACTGGACCCATAAATACACCATGTTCTGAATTGTAGATTGTATTTCTCTCTGAACTTTCCAATAATCCACATTCTTATTTTGTTGTGGGTGTTTACTCAGGCTAATCTTCATTTCCAATCATTTCCAGTGTACTGAGCTAATATGGTAGAGATGCTGGGTAAATACACCACCTCATACACAAGCAGGAAATCACATCTCCTTGCTTTCAAGACACTTAAATTGCTCATTCACAAGTACTATAAATGTAAGAGGAGCACTCTCAGATTAAGAGCAGATGTGCACACTCAGACTGAGAGCAGATATGCACTCTAAGAGCAGCTGAGCACTCTCAGATTAAGAGCATTGTGCACACTCAGACCAAGTGAGTTTCACTGTTTATTTTGTCTTGTGCTCATATATGCATGCATTCATTAAATTAATGAATGTTGGAACTAATGATTCTGGAATTCACATCTTTTTTCCATTTGGGAAATTACCCTGCCACCATTACACACTAGGGAATGTAGTGACATGGAGGAATGCATTCACAATGAGAAATATATCCACGTTAGACTCACGTCAGTCTGATATTTCAAACCACACACACAGTCATGTAGAGGTATGGTGTGCAGGACTCCCAATGCATTCGCAAGCATCATGCACAAAGTTCACAGTCAGTAATGGAATGTCACTGAGGTCATTTGACTGGGCTGTTGGCTTAAACTGTAACCAATGTTTTCCCCACAAAGGTTGGAAACCGCCTCCACCTGTGAGCAGAGGGTGAGGATGTTGGTCAGACCATGTCAAGTTGATTAGAAATCACTGAAATTTCGGAGAAATCAAACACAAATCGACTCAGCATCATGCAGGGCGATTGGTGTGAGGGTCTGTGCTTGCAGCAGCGGTCCATTGCCTGAGACATATTCTTCTGAGCACGACCGTGATGTCTGAATGCACATTTCTTCCTGACTACAGAGCTGACATGATTGTTTACCTGTGAATAAGAGAGCTGTGATTCTCCTCTGCACTACAGTGACTGGCGTCACAAGCAGGGGAGGGACACGGCTCTTAAAGGGCTACATCAGCTGGAAAAATATAGGGCCTAACATACAAACAAATAAACATTGAAAAAAAAACAAACAAAAAAAACAAACCAAAACTTTTCATTTAATTAAGTAATGAATTACTCAAAACAACCTTATTACTAATGCCAGTTGCAAACAGCAGCTACAGCTTATTTTAGCCATAATGCAACATTGAACATAAAAACCCTGGTCTGGCAATAAGTGCAAAATACTATATATCACCTGACTTTATGGAGGCGCTGACATAAAAGTGTAATTAAAGTGTAAGTAAGTGTAATTAAAGTAGGCTAAGCATTTGTGTTTTTATTGGCGGCTGTAATGTCCGTTGTTGAGAAGCTCACCTGAAGCTAACGCCGTGGGCAGAGTCCCGCACAACATCTGAGTGAGAAATGTCAAGTTTACGACTGCTGACACAGCAAGTTCAAACTGGAGGCCATGAAGAACTCACTGACCATGCAGCCATAAATCCGAAATCATCGCGGCTTAAGGCAAATGCTGCAACTGTGTCCATATCTGCAAGCTGCCAATACCAACACACCTCCCTTAATCTGAGCACAGTAATCTGAAAACCAGACGTTCCTCCCGAGACGCACTTCACACCTCATCTTGTCCAAACATAACACCCGCACGTCGAGTGTAGCTCAAACCCGAGAGATGAAAGAGTAGGAGTGCGAGCCTAACTTTGCTAGCGTGGCCGATTCTGTGACTCCTGCTAGAAGTGACGCCATCGCCATCTGGTTCTGCAAAGCGCGGTGAGGAGCAGCTGGAGGAGACTGAAGTGTGCAGCGCTAACAGGGCAGTAAATGTGAACAAGAGGCAATCAGCCTGTTCTTCAGTGCAGTGAAGACAATGCATCCATCACCATGGCAGCTCGTACGGCCGTGGAGCAGAGCAGGCAGAGGGAGAGCCGTCATGTGCTGAATCTGAATCCGCTTATTCAGAACGGCTCGAGAGGCGTCTGGAAACAGCCGCGTTTGAAAAATGGGACTTGATTGCAGATGTGGCGAATTTCAAGCGAGTCAAAAGCAATCAGGACAGCTGAAGGAGAGGGAGAGTTGTGCCTTTAAATCTGCGACAACAACAAAAAAAGAGAGAGACACAAATGGATGACTTAGGTTTGCGTTTAACTGCGCATTGCTAGCGCGGGTGATGGATACGTCCCATCCACACCTCTGACGTGCGGATGCAGAACAGAAGGATTTAGCACCTGACTGAAATTTGGAGCATGTGGAAACTGAGCAAAATGTTCTTGTACACTTAAGCAGATCTGGAATGAATGAGCAAGCTCGTCTCTCTCCTGTTCTCCCGTACTCAGCCGCACGGCACAATTATTCTGCTTTATGCACGGGCAGAGATGCGTTAGGAAGTCGATTCTGGAAGAGAAGTGAGGCCTGCCTGAAGACTGAAGTCACGCCATTTGTTGAGGTGCCCTCTGGAATGTTAAAGTAACAGCTCTTCAGTGGCTCCATTAGAAACCACATCACCACCTCCACCACCACCACTACCAGCAGCTATCTGCTGCTGCTAACACCACGTGTTTAGACACCCACACCAGTCATTTCATCCAATCATTTAATCCAAGCGGATTATTGATTATTGATGGCTAACGCTGATCAATGATGCTGCACTGCAGTTTTATGGCCCCAAATGTACATATTTGAGTTCCTTTTACAGCGTTACTTCTTCATTAACGGATGCAGATGACAATGATGTAGACATTATTAATAAAATTAACAGCTCCCTGAGAAAATGAGCATTAGTGAGTTCATTTAAAATGCTTAACATTAAAAAGACTCTTCGTTTAAAAACTCCAGATTCTTCCCATGGGATCTCTTGAATCCTGCTGGAAAACCTCACGCGTGGTTTGAAGTCCCACAATGAAAGGGCAGGAATGAGCTGACGGAAAAGCCTTGTAGTCGGGCGTGACAGTCCTGCCACAGCTGGAGCACCTGCAGGACACGCAGGATCAACGCTGGGAGAGTTGACCTAACACGCTCGGAACATCTCAGCACCTCCACACCCTGCTGCTAACATGCTCTTCTGTTCTGCTCCTTGGACACTGTTTGACTGTGAAATTGAAAGTGTGAATAATGCTCTCTGTCTTCATTAGATGCTGTCAGTCTCGATTTGCCTGCCTAGACCCTCTGGCCGTGTCCAGGATCGGTGTTCTGAGCCTCGTGACTGTGAATGTGCACTCACCAAGGCCTGTCCTCTCTTGACTCGACGGTGATGAATTCTGAATGACTTCAGTTTGTATTGTATATCCGTTTAATAGCTTCTGTTGAACATATGGAGCAGAATTAAACTGTCACATAAGTTCAAGGCTGTGAAGTCGAGCATGGGTATATAAAACATTGAGTATTTAATAATACAAAAACCACAGGGTATAGGCAGAAGGATAATACATGAAACAGGGAACAGTCAGAACACAGAGAGAAAGAACACAAACTGAGCAACCAACAAGCCATGAGAGACAAACAACGAGAGGCTTACCACAGACTTTAAAGAGACAGACTAATAGAAAAACACAGGACAGGTGATGTTAATCAGGAACTCTAGAATCAAGGATTGGGATACAGAGTGCGGTTAGCACTGTGGGATTCTGGGAAGTAGAGTTCTGGTCAGCTGACTTGACCATGACAACAATTAAAGTCTGCAGAAGGAAAGCTATACAGCCACGCTAAGGATGCTCTGTGGCTGAGGATTCTGCATTATTACTATGAACAATAGCTGGATCTGGCTTGATATGATGTGAGATGTCAGTCCTAGTTTGTGTCCACCTTTGTTTCAACCAGGCTTGTTTTTATGAGAGTAGGAGGAAAAGCAGCCAAAACTGACATACGAGATGGTGGAGCCTGCCGGCCAATCAGGAGCTTGGGATTGAGGCTTTTGGCCAACTGGTTGTGATACTTTTGGCCAGTCAGACATGGTCCGTAAAAGCTCTAGATAAATGCCATGGCATCACGCTCCATTTTGTCACACTTTATAATCAGTACAACAAATCCCATATAAACCTAATAAACGTGTGTATATCAAAACATTCATGTGACTTTCTGTGAGTTAAAATGCACACTGGTTGTGTGGTACTGAAGATACTGGCCTGTCAGAAAAGCAGAATTCGAGCGGTGTTTACAGGGTTGGCATTGCAGTGTCTAGCAAGAACATAAGCAGCGCATGGTCCAGCTGTAGAGCACACACCGTGAGCAGACCCCGTGCTGGATCTCAGAGACCAATGTAGAGAGAGAGCGCACGCAGTGGTTTAGTGTTCCCAGGTATTCTCCACATTCCCAATCCTACATGAAGGGTTGGGCATTCTCCATCCCTCCACACACCCCCACACACCTCCACACACCTCCACACACCTCCACACACCTCACTACTGCAGCACTGGACAGGCAGGATCAGTTTAATTGTGAAGCACAGCATGTCTCATGGACTGGAGTAGCATTGCATTAATCACCAGGAGGTAATTATATGGGAATAAGCTGAATGGGCCCTCTGGGCATATATATATATATATATATATATATATATGCGTTCTAAGCATTATGGGTAGTGTGGCCCCAGGGAACACAAGACTTCACCTATAACGCCAATGCACACAAGATAAACACACAAGAACTAAACCGAACACAGGGGATAATACTGAGCACATGGAATAAGAAAACAATTACATGATTGACAGGTGGAGGCGGGGGTCAGGGGTGACATCACCCATTTTAAATAAGCACAATATAACGCAATGCAACACAACTGCATGCAAGACGCCGCGTCCCTCTGACATGAGCGGAGAATCAAACTCGGTATGATGTGGGCTTGATATCAGGGCCATTCTGCTTTAATCTCGTGTGAGAAAAGTACACGTCAAAAGCTGAATGATGGTTCTCTGCACTTTACACGGGCGAGGATGCGCGGAGGCAGTGTCGGGCGGCGGCTGCGTGACGGAGAGCAGGAGCGAAGCGTCCGGCCCGTCGTCTGAACGATGTGTGTGAGGCGAGCGGCTTCTGTATGAAGTTTGATTGCTGAATGTTGACGAGCATGTGGAGATCAGTGGAGGGGACAATCGGGCCTTTTGTGTCAGTCAGTTCAGCCTGTTTGGGAAATGAAATAAAGGAGAGAGAGAGAGAGAGAGAGAGAGAGAGAGAGAGAGAGAGAGAGAGAGAGAGAGAGAGAGAGAGAGAGAGAGCTGTCAGAACATGGAGGGGAGGGGCATGTGATGGTTGCCGTGGCAAAGCTGCCTGTCTTGCTGTACTGAAGCTGCCAGGAGGTGCGGTGATGCCTGTCCCATCATGACAGTGAGACCTGTCTGTGGTCCAGCACCAGTGAGGCCCGTCTGTGGTCCAGCTACAGTGAGGCTGTCTGTGGTCCAGCACCAGTGAGGCCTGTCTGTGGTCCAGCACCAGTGAGGCCCGTCTGTGGGTCCAGCTACAGTGAGGCTGTCTGTGGTCCAGTTACAGTGAGGCCCGTCTGTGGTCCAGCACCAGTGAGGCCCGTCTGTGGTCCAGCACCAGTGAGGCCCGTCTGTGGTCCAGCACCAGTGAGGCCTGTCTGTGGTCCAGCTATAGTGAGGCCGTCTGTGGTCCAGCACCAGTGAGGCCCGTCTGTAGTCCAGCACCAGTGAGGCCCGTCTGTGGTCCAGCACCAGTGAGGCCTGTCTGTGGTCCAGCACCAGTGAGGCCCGTCTGTGGTCCAGCTACAGTGAGGCCTGTCTGTGGTCCAGCTACAGTGAAGCCCGTCTGTGGTCCAGCTACAGTGAGGCCCATCTGTGGTCCAGCACCAGTGAGGCCTGTCTGTGGTCCAACTACAGTGAGGCTGTCTGTAATCCAGCAACAGTGAGGCTGTCTGTGGTCCAGCACCAGTGAGGCCCATCTGTGGTCCAGCTACAGTGAGGCCTGTCTGTGGTCCAGCTACAGTGAGGCCGTCTGTGGTCTAGCTACAGTGAGGCCTGTCTGTGGTCCAGCACCAGTGAGGCCTGTCTGTGGTCCAGCAACAGTGAGGCCTGTCTGTGGTCCAGCCCCAGTCATCTCATTATGCTGTAATATGCCTGAGCAGAGATGAAACCCAATAAATATATGGCTCAAATATAAAACTGTATGCTTGCTTTGCTTGCTTGCTTGCACCTTTCTCCTTGTACATTGCCTGATTCAGGGTGTGTTTAGGAGCGGGTCCGGTCCTGTCCTGATTCAGAGTGTGTTCAGGAGCGAGTCCAGTCCTGTCCTGCCTGATTCAGAGTGTGTTCAGGAGTGAGTCCAGTCCGGTCCTGCCTGATTCAGAGTGTGTTCAGGAGTGAGTCCAGTCCGGTCCTGCCTGATTCAGAGTGTGTTCAGGAGTGAGTCCAGTCCGGTCCTGCCTGATTCAGAGTGTGTTCAGGAGTGAGTCCAGTCCGGTCCTGCCTGATTCAGAGTGTGTTCAGGAGCGGGTCCTGTCCTAAAGCCCTTGTGTTAGGCTTGTTCCGGCACTGCAGCTGGGATTCCCGCTGCCTTCCCACTCACTGCCTTTCATGTGCCTCTGGAAGCCTGAGTATAAACTCCCCTGGACTCATCTGCAGTGGCTGTGAGGCTGTCTTGAATACATTAGTCATACTTACCCGTTTATCACACGCACAACACATTTGTGTCTTTTATCCAAACCTTCAGTGTGAATATGTTGCACCTTTGACTGCAAGTGCATCATTAAGGGTATTTAACCGTGTGACATGCCATTTCAAAGCAGAAGGCAGCAAAGCTTCTGGTTATGTTGCACTCTACTCTGTTGTCATAATGTAAGTCTACCTGGATCTTCCGGCAAAGGCTTTAATACACTATTTGTCACACACACATGGTTAGCTTGGATATCTGTTGCTAACAGAGACATCTGGACTGGTATCCCCAGTAGTTTTGTTAGGAGGTCATTGTTTATTGTTGTTTATTGTTTACAGATCTGTGCAGAGATCTGTAGACATCTGTGGAGAGATCTGGTGAGATCTACAGAGAGCTTAATGTTCTTAGGGATAGCTTTCCATGTAGCCTATTACGAGAACAAACACAAAAAAACTAATTACAAAGTCCACATTGGAATTTGACTTAATGGTGAGAATGCTAGTGAACATGAGTAGAAATCATGAACTTTATATTTAAACATTGCACTACACCTTTATCAGAATGGCACAGTGATATTCCACAAGATCTCTTATGTCTGTTTATGGCACACATCACTCCAGAGGCAGCAGGTGAAGTTTGGAAATACAGGGGAATGAGATCTGGTCCTGAATGTGGCAAATCACAGCAGATCCTGCCCATCACAGCTGGTAGAAGGGAGTGTGTTTGGCAATACAAGGATGTTAATGAAACTGATGACATGCTGAGTGCATACCAGGACAACCTGAGTGATGTGACCGGAAGGGGGCACAGACTCTGACTAGAGCTACAACACAGACTCTGACTAGAGCTACAACACAGACTCTGATTAGAGCTACAACACAGACTCTGATTGGAGCTACAACACAGACTCTGACTAGAGCTACAACACAGACTCTGATTAGAGCTACAGACTCTGACTGGAGCTACAACACAGACTCTGACTAGAGCTACAACACAGACTCTGATTAGAGCTACAACACAGACTCTGATTGGAGCTACAACACAGACTCTGACTAGAGCTACAACACAGACTCTGATTAGAGCTACAACACAGACTCTGATTGGAGCTACAGCACAGACTCTGACTGGAGCTACAACACAGACTCTGACTAGAGCTACGACACAGACTCTGACTGGAGCTACAGACTCTGATTAGAGCTACAACACAGACTCTGACTAGAGCTACGACACAGACTCTGACTAGAGCTACAACACAGACTCTGATTGGAGCTACAACACAGACTCTGACTAGAGCTACAACACAGACTCTGATTGGAGCTACAACACAGACTCTGACTAGAGCTACGACACAGACTCTGACTAGAGCTACAACACAGACTCTGACTGGAGCTACAGACTCTGACTAGAGCTACAACACAGACTCTGATTAGAGCTACAACACAGACTCTGACTAGAGCTACGACACAGACTCTGACTAGAGCTACAACACAGACTCTGATTGGAGCTGTGACACAGACTCTGACTAGAGCTACAACACAGACTCTGATTGGAGCTACAACACAGACTCTGACTAGAGCTACAACACAGACTCTGATTGGAGCTACAACACAGACTCTGACTAGAGCTACGACACAGACTCTGACTAGAGCTACAACACAGACTCTGATTAGAGCTACAACACAGACTCTGATTGGAGCTACAACACAGACTCTGACTAGAGCTACAACACAGACTCTGATTGGAGCTACAACACAGACTCTGACTAGAGCTACAACACAGACTCTGATTAGAGCTACAACACAGACTCTGATTGGAGCTACAGCACAGACTCTGACTGGAGCTACAACACAGACTCTGACTAGAGCTACGACACAGACTCTGACTGGAGCTACAGACTCTGATTAGAGCTACAACACAGACTCTGACTAGAGCTACGACACAGACTCTGACTAGAGCTACAACACAGACTCTGATTGGAGCTACAACACAGACTCTGATTGGAGCTGTGACACAGACTCTGACTAGAGCTACAACACAGACTCTGACTAGAGCTACGACACAGACTCTGACTAGAGCTACGACACAGACTCTGACTAGAGCTACAACACAGACTCTGACTAGAGCTACAGACTCTGACTAGAGCTACAACACAGACTCTGACTAGAGCTACAACACAGACTCTGATTAGAGCTACAACACAGACTCTGATTGGAGCTACAACACAGACTCTGACTAGAGCTACAACACAGACTCTGATTAGAGCTACAACACAGACTCTGATTGGAGCTACAACACAGACTCTGACTAGAGCTACAACACAGACTCTGATTAGAGCTACAGACTCTGACTAGAGCTACAACACAGACTCTGACTAGAGCTACAACACAGACTCTGATTAGAGCTACAACACAGACTCTGATTGGAGCTACAACACAGACTCTGACTAGAGCTACAACACAGACTCTGATTAGAGCTACAACACAGACTCTGATTGGAGCTACAACACAGACTCTGACTAGAGCTACAACACAGACTCTGATTAGAGCTACAACACAGACTCTGATTGGAGCTACAGCACAGACTCTGACTGGAGCTACAACACAGACTCTGACTAGAGCTACGACACAGACTCTGACTGGAGCTACAGACTCTGATTAGAGCTACAACACAGACTCTGACTAGAGCTACGACACAGACTCTGACTAGAGCTACAACACAGACTCTGATTGGAGCTACAACACAGACTCTGACTAGAGCTACAACAAAGACTCTGATTGGAGCTACAACACAGACTCTGACTAGAGCTACGACACAGACTCTGACTAGAGCTACAACACAGACTCTGACTGGAGCTACAGACTCTGACTAGAGCTACAACACAGACTCTGATTAGAGCTACAACACAGACTCTGACTAGAGCTACGACACAGACTCTGACTAGAGCTACAACACAGACTCTGATTGGAGCTGTGACACAGACTCTGACTAGAGCTACAACACAGACTCTGATTGGAGCTACAACGCAGACTCTGACTAGAGCTACAACACAGACTCTGATTGGAGCTACAACACAGACTCTGACTAGAGCTACGACACAGACTCTGACTAGAGCTACAACACAGACTCTGACTGGAGCTACAGACTCTGACTAGAGCTACAACACAGACTCTGATTAGAGCTACAACACAGACTCTGACTAGAGCTACGACACAGACTCTGACTAGAGCTACAACACAGACTCTGATTGGAGCTACAACACAGACTCTGATTGGAGCTGTGACACAGACTCTGACTAGAGCTACAACACAGACTCTGATTGGAGCTACAACACAGACTCTGACTAGAGCTAAAACACAGACTCTGATTGGAGCTACAACACAGACTCTGATTGGAGCTACAACACAGACTCTGACTAGAGCTACAACACAGACTCTGATTGGAGCTACAACACAGACTCTGACTGGAGCTACAACACAGACTCTGACTAGAGCTACAGACTCTGACTAGAGCTACAACACAGACTCTGATTAGAGCTACAACACAGACTCTGATTGGAGCTACAACACAGACTCTGACTAGAGCTACAACACAGACTCTGATTGGAGCTACAACACAGACTCTGACTGGAGCTACAACACAGACTCTGACTAGAGCTACAACACAGACTCTGATTGGAGCTGTGACACAGACTCTGACTAGAGCTACAACACAGACTCTGACTGGAGCTACAACACAGACTCTGACTAGAGCTACAACACAGACTCTGACTAGAGCTACAACACAGACTCTGATTGGAGCTACAACACAGACTGATTGGAGCTACAACACAGACTCTGATTGAAGCTACAACACAGACTCTGATTGAAGCTACAACACAGACTCTGGAGCTACAACACAGACTCTGATTGGAGCTACAACACAGACTCTGGAGCTACAACACAGACTCTGATTGGAGCTACAACACAGACTCTGATTGGAGCTACAACACAGACTCTGATTGAAGCTACAACACAGACTCTGGAGCTACAACACAGACTCTGATTGGAGCTACAACAAAGACTCCGATTGGAGCTACAACACAGACTCTGATTGGAGCTACAACACAGACACTGATTGGAGCTACAACACAGACTCTGGAGCTACAACACAGACTCTGGAGCTACAACACAGACTCTGATTGGAGCTATGACACAGACTCTGATTGGAGCTACGACACAGAAACTGATTGGAGCTACAACACAAAGCTTAGAAAATATATAAAAATATTTGGTATGTATATCACAGTGACTTTGCTCTTTCATCTCAGTTAAAACATTACTGTTTAAATTTCAAAGCTACCATACTTGACATGAATTGTGGTCTGACTGACAAAAGTATATTTTGTTTTCACTTCCAAGGGGAGAAAGTTTTTTGTTTTGGAATGAAAGGGCACCAGGCAGCCAGGAGGTGTGACTCAAGCTCAAGGAAACACATTCCACAGAAATGTCACTCTGTCTCTCAACCCTCAACCCATGACATCGCCGCAAGTGCCATGGACCTACAGTGCCTTCTTGTGGCTAGTCTTGGTATCACAACACAATTGACACCGCAGAACGGAGTAAATGGATGCACTTAGTAAAAAATAAATAAAGAGAAAACCTCGTTGAGTAGATTTTAAAACACTTTTAAACCAGTAGAAGCCATTTTCTTAATTACTCATTTTGAGGTTATTCACCTCCAGATTATTTTTGTCTTTCTTTCTTCCATTAAAATTTCATCCTCTCTGTCAGCAGGAATCGTTTAATCATAAGGCAGCTGTTATCTGTGAGGTCCCACTCCTGAATGAGATTAGAAGAGCATCTCGTCTGAAGGAGCACAGCTTCAACTCATTTATCATGCTAATCTATACGCTACCTGAATATCGCACACAGTAGCCTAACGGGGCAGAGTGAAGTAGAATCAATCATCGCTGCTATCCGGATATGTCCTCATTATACTCACACATAACTCTGAGAAAGTTCACGATGACAGCTCCATAGTTCCTGAGATTTAAGTTTAGGTTTCGATTTAGGTTTATGTTTAGATTTAGATGCCCTGTGTGCACTGACGCAAGATCAGAGTGGATTGGCCCAACGTCGCTCTCGCCTATAGTCATTATGAGAAACCTCAGAGCCCTGTTGTCTCAGAGATAATCCCTGCTGTCTCAGAGATAATCCTTGCTGTCTCAGAGATAATCCCTGCTGTCTCAGAGATCATCCCTGTTGTCTCAGAGATAATCCCTGCTGTCTCAGAGATAATCCTTGCTGTCTCAGAGATAATTCCTGCTGTCTCAGAGATAATACAGCTCCTCTGTACATTGGTCTTTACATGGTCCTTATGTGTAGGCATGGCTTGGTGTTTGTGCTGTGCAGTTTTTACAGCTTGAAAATAAGCTGGCATCAATCATAGTGAATGTGTGTGTGTGTGTGTGTGTGTGTGTGTGTGTGTGTGTGTGTGTGTGTGTGTGACTGAAAACAGGAAAAACATTAGAGCACGATGAAAGCTTTAGTGATCTCATTATGATGCGTCAAGAGTTTTTAGTAAACAGTTTGCTTGACTTTTAAGTTAATCAAATAATTTAGATGCAGTTTTCCAACCTAGTGATGTGTAAGTAGTACATGTCTGTAAAAGTTCCTGCTCTTCCTGGATTAGCACATGGCATATAACAGGTAAAACAACAACAACAAGAAGCTGGCTCTCCTCATCATTAAATGAGCTACAGGTGCTTTCATGTTAAAGTGGCATTTAATAATCCATATAAAATCTTGTTAATAACCCATATGATACATTTAATAATACATGTAAGGTCTTGTTAATAATCCATATGAGATCCATTTAATAATAATCTCTTGTCAATAATTCATACAAGATCTTTAAAAAATCCATGCAAATAAATGTTTAATATTCCATATAGATCCATTTCATATATTCATTATATGATTTGTTATAAAAACATAAAAACATTCTTGTTAATAATCCAAATGTATATGCTTGATATTACTACAGTGTTTATGTCTATTAAATGATAAAGAGCAATTTGCTTGAAAGACCAATATTAAACAATCATAAGTTTTAGCACATAACAACAACAGGGCATATGTGCAGACAGCAATATATATGCATATATTATAGATATGGATATATTATATATGGACATTTTATAGATATAGATATACTTCCATTACAGATATACAGCTTGTAAAAAATAATTAATTTATTAATAATAATAATAATTATTATTATTATTATTAATTCTGGTCTTGTACTCAGCTTTTATCTAGAAAAAAATACAGAGAGGCACAGATTAGACATGCAAACCATTCTTGGTGGTTGCCATGGTAACCACCAATCATTTACCTTTTTTATTTGTTATAACATTTGTATTGTATAAAAGTGGGTCACGACTTAATGACCATGAGAAAATGTGGGTCCCGGGCTGGGACCAGTGGAGAATCCATGAACTTCTACAACATCAACTAGCAGCCCAGCCCAGTTCAGCATCAGGTTCAGGGCCCGGCCCAGCCCAGTTCAGCGTCAGGATAAGGGCCCGGCCCAGCCCAGTTCAACGTCAAGATAAGGGCCCGGCCCAGCTCAGTTCACCGTCAGGATAAGGGCCCGACCCAGTCCAGTTCAGTGTCAGGATAAGGGCCCGACCCAGTCCAGTTCAGTGTCAGGATAAGGGCCCGGCCCAGTCCAGTTCAGTGTCAGGATAAGGGCCCGGCCCAGCCCAGTTCAGTGTCAGGTTCAGGGTCCTGGGGTGATGAGAGCTCATACAGGGGACAAGCAGTAAGAACCCCCAATGTAAATAAACAGAAGTGAAACTTATCACCACCTGGTGGTGAAAAGGTGGTGGTGAAAAGGTGGTGGTGAACAGAGATGGCTCTTACCCAAGCTCCTGCTCCCACACCCGCGTATAAGGACTGGGGTCGGACGTATGCTACACAGGCACACGGAGCCCAAGGAAGTCTCCTTTACACCAGGTCAACTGTTTCATCAGCTCTTGTGGCAAGAGAGCCTTGGACCTTTCTTGCACAAATAGAAATCAATGGTTTCATAGCAATCATGAGGCAATGGGGCTCCTCTAGTCTCTGATGCTCTTGAACATCACCCCCTGCCTGGGCTGTCTCGCACACGTGGCCCAGTCTCGCACACGTGGCCCAGTCTCGCACAGTCAGAGCACTGCCAGCATTTCAGCATCTGTGCAGTGATTGATGAGCATATCAAATCAATACATAACTCTCCTGCACTGCCTCTCCACCCCCCCACCCCCTCCACCACCACTCCACCCAGACACAGGCTAAGGCTCAATTAAGAGCAGAAAGAAGAGGTCTGAGATCCGTGGGGGCGGGGGCTGAGTGCATTAGGTATGCAGCCGCACACATGAACAAACTCGGGCTCACACACACATTAGGCGAGATGGAACAGGATCTCCAGCAGTTGCCAGAAGCAAAAGGCAGCCTCAGTAGCCGTGTCAGGACTCCTGGGAGCTGCAGAGACAGGCAAAGTGAATTTAAGAAACTGTCACGCCTCGGCGAGGATAGCACGCTCACACCTTCCAGTCCCCGTCAGTCACCGTCCTCGGCCACGCCCCCGCTTCCAGTCTGCCTCTGATTAGTTATTCCGTTCACCTGTTCTCTCTTTACCACACAGGTGCTGAACTCCAGCACGCCGTGTCGTAGCCTGTTGCTGCACACAGATTAAACCCCCGCCTTACGCTCCCGGATTAACGGAGGTCTTTGTTCATCTAAATAAAGGCACTATTTCGCCATCTTCACTCCTGTGTCACAGAAACATGGGCAAAAATGCATGAGTCAAAGTGGAGAGGGCAAGCTGTTTTATAAAACATTTAAAACATAAATACATTAAAAAATATATATGAATTTGTTCCTAGTGGTTGTATTAAATATGATGGGAAGCATTAGTATAAAGTGTTAGGGTTGTCTACACGTATTCATGGTTATTCATAAAGATACGGGGTATTAGCAGTAGCAGGACATCCAGGACAGGATGAAGTGTCTGGAACACTGAGGTCAGCAGCTCACGTAATGGCACTGGCTATAACAGGGGAAACCAGACAGCCAACATGAGATGCTGTATTCATATAAAAGTGCCTGAAATCTGGGTTGATGTGCTGCTTAAAAAAGAATGTGGGGGGGATAAATCAGGCGTTATAGCCACTACAATAAGTCTATTACTGTATAGTGGTAAATGCTATTACACCCAGGATCCAGAGCAGCTTCATCTTACAGCTGAGTTTGAGGATGCAGTTTTTATGAGGCTGGAGACAGGATTGTGCTGCCCTCAGTCCACATTCGGGTCCTAGCGCACTGCTGGGCTGTTTGTTTCAGACCAGAAGGAATCAGTAGTGCTGGGGTGCTTGTTTGTTCTCTTGTGTATTTTAACCCCTTCTTTCATTTATTTGTTGCTGGTCATTCTCTTACGGCATTCGTTTTTTCTCCCAGCTGTTTTGTTTGCATCCTGTTTTTTTTTTTTTCTAGCCTGTGCTTGTTACGAAGCCTCGATTGTGTTGTACTTAGCTTCGTCATTAGTACTTATGTTTAAGTATGTTGTATTTCTCATGTTTTGCTTATTTATCGTGTTTCTTTGTGTGGGTTATATGTCTGTCTCTGATGGCCCTTGTAAAATGACCCTGGACCAATCTAATGATTCTACAGATAAAAATCTGAATGAATCTCAATCTTCTCAGCACTTGTGTTCGCCTCGCAGTCCACGCTACACGTAGAGGATGATGAGGAATGAGGTGAGGTAGATGAGGGACTTCTGTGCATCGTCATTTTGAAACCAGAAGTGTGTCATCTTGTATTATTACTAACAATTAACCTGTGTGACAATTAGCCAAAAATAAAGGCCTGTGAGAATGGATAGCCTGCCAGCGCAGAAACAGTGGAGGGCGTGGCCTCGTTAGTGCAAGATCCCCATTTGGGATGATGATAATGAATTGGTGCGCCAGGACCTTGGCAGACAGGAGCTAAACAGGAGCTAAATGTTAATCAGAGCATGAGAGCAGAAACAGACAGGAGCCAAGCATCTCTGGGAGTCTGCAGACACACAGTGAGTGGATTGGCTGATTAAAATCATACTGTGAGGCTGAACAGGACCTGCTAGCAGAATCAGATAACATTTACCATTATTGGTGCTTTTAACGGTTATCAGTAAAGTGATAAATAATGTACAGTTGTTATTTCCATCTGATATAACAATCTATATTAAAACATAACTATATATATAACTCAACAGAGAAGTCATAGGAAGAAGTAAACTGCATTTGGTAATGCATGTGATTACCATGCATTAGAGGGGGGGAGAGAGAGAGAGAGAGAGAGAGAGAGAGAGAGAGCGAGAGAGAAAGAAAGAGCATGACTGGGTTCTTCATTAGACATGGCCAAGATTATCTGCTACAGTTCAAACTGAGCATCAAAACGGGGAAGAAAGATGATTTAAGTGACTAACGTGGTATGGTTGTTGGTGCCAGACGGGCTGGTCTGAGTATTTCAGAAACGGATGATCTACTGGGATTTTTACAGACAACCATATATACAGGGAAGTCTAAACAACCATCTTTACAGCAAATGGTCCAAAAAAGAGAAGGCAGTTCTGTGGGTGCAAATGCCTTGCTGATGCCAGAGGTCAGAGGAGAATAGCCAGACTGGTTCGAGATGATAGAACAGCAACAGTAACTCAAATAACCAGTCGTTACAAGAGAAGAGATGCAAGAGATGCAGAAGAGCATCTCTGAACACACAACACTTCAAACCTTGAGGGAGATGGGCTACCTGAGTATTGCTGACCATGTCCATCCCATTATGACCACAGTGTACCCATCTCCTGATGGCTACTTCCAGTAGGATAAAGCGTCATGTCATAAATCATCTTAGACTGGTTTCTTGAACACAACAATGAGTTCACTGTACTCGAATGGCCTCCACAGTCACCAGATCTCAATCCAATAGATCACCTATATGGGATGTGGTGGAACGGGAGATTCACATCATGGATGTGCAGCCGACAAATCTGCAGCAACTGAGTGTAGATTTCTACACACCCTAATTTTCCATTTCTCCATTTAATGAGATCCTCATCATTGAACAAAATCACACATTTCTCACACCTACTAGTCTCTCTGAGACTGGTGTTTGGTGGCTCCCTTTTCAAAACGAATTAGTCCATTTCTCATTCTGAATGTGCATAAACATTTCATCCATTGGTTGATATTGATTGACAATTAAAACTCTGCTGGTCAAATCAGTAAGAATACAGTCAGCTCAGGATATTACGTATACGTCACTGGATGATATTCATCAGTGCATTTTCTCCATCATCAATTTCTGGATTTATAATTGAAAATGCACATTGGTATGACTGGCGACAGGGAGACCCAATCTTAGCCTCTGTTGTGCACAGACACACAGCATCAGCGCAGTGACTGTTTGACCTTCACCAGTAGAATATTTCCAAAGCACAGAGGCCAGTTGCTCCTCATGTCTCCTAGGTTGGTGTGAAGAATTATGCCTCTCAAGGTCTCCAGGAGGTCTCCAGGAGGCTAATAACTAGGGGAGGGCAGAATGGTTTTGGCATTGCACAGCCTGCAAATAATCATCTTCTAGCAGGAAACTTTGATAAAGAACATAGCTGCATATCTACCACATAAAACCCAATGTATATATCTACCACATAAAACATATCTACCACATAAAACCCAATAAGAAGTGGTTAACCTTCAGGCATGCTTCTCTACAACCTGCCAGCTATCTAGTTAACATTTCAGTCACAGCAACAGTGACAGGAGCCATTTCATGGCCGACACCACCCGCTAAACAGCTTCTGAGAGAAAAGGAAAAACGCCAACCAGCACTACAGTTGGCGTTGTGGGGAAAACGGGTTCTAGAGGTCAGGGTGACCTCTGAGAATGGGAAATGGCATTCCTATTACACTACTTCTCCAGAGGGAGTGTTGACAACTGTCAGTGACTCACTCCAGTCCAGAGCTGCCTCTGTTTCCACAGCTAGACTGACAGTGCAGGATACCACAGCGCAGGAACATCAATCTCCACCCAAGAACTATTACATAAAACAAAGGGTACAAGTCATCAGGAAGACTGACAATGCAAAATGTCAGAAACTATGGTATTATTTATTTGTAATATTCTGTGACTGTGACTAATATCTAGATATTCCTCATATGGAATACTAAATACTCATATGTATTTTAGAGTCTTGTGTGGAATAGTAATCAAACAAAGCCTTGGTTGACTGTATAGATATAATGCACCATTATACAGTATATGAACACTTGAGTGACTCTTCAACCAGGTTTCCATGTTACTAAATTGAATCAACCTATTCAGGTGCACACGCGTGCGTGCGTACACACACACACACACACACACACACACACACACACACACACACACACACACACACACACACACACACACAAATCAGAACTCAGATCATGTGGTTAGACATCAGAAGTTATTCAACCAAATATAGAATTACAACCACAGAATTCACACCCATTCAATCTCAAACTACTTTAATTTGAAGACTGTTGTAATATAATTAAACTGTAGAGTCTATACAGCCAGCTGAGAGGAAATATATGTTCATATTAAATAACGGTGTACTGCCAGTGACATTCTGTTGCTATGCTACAATACAAGGTCGTGCATAGAGCACATGTTCACAGCAGACAAAGAAAAGTGGAAGAAGTGAATAAACATAAATAAACACAGGGACACTGTTTCTACTCAGCTAAGAGATCAAATAAACACAGAGACACTCTGCTAAGAGATTAAATAAACACAGGGTCACTCAGCTAATAGATAAAACAAACACATGGACACTCATCTAAGAGATTAAACGCAGGGACACTCAGCTAATAGATTAAACAAACACAGGGATACTCAGCTAAGATCAGATAAACACAGGGACCCTGTTTCTACTCAGCTAAGAGATCAAGCAAACACAGAGACATTCAGCCAAGAGATCAAACAAACACAGGGGCCGTTTCCACTCAGCCAAGAGATCAAACAAACACAGGGGCCGTTTCCACTCAGCTAAGAGATCAAACAAACACAGGGACGCTGTTTCCACTCAGTTAAGAGATTATTACTCCATATAAGAACCTGCTCATTTTATTCTTACAATCAACATTAAAACATTTTCTACAAGCTCCCAGCAGCAGCAAGGCTCAACCTTGTAGAAGGTAAAAAATTAAACATACCATGAAATATTTGTACACACACACACACACACACACACACACACACACACATTTTACAGTAACATTATGTGTGCATATATATACAGTTGTGGTCAAAAGTTTACATACACTTGTAAAAAACATAATGTTATGGCTGTCTTGAGTTTTCAATAAGTTCTACAACTCTTATTTTTCTGTGATAGAGTGATCGGAACACATACATGTTTGTCACAAAAAACAGTCATAAAATTTGGTTCTTTCATAAATTTATTATGGGTCTGCTGAAAATGTCACCAAATCTGCTGGGTCAAAAATATACATACAGCAACATTAGTATTTGGTTACATGTCCCTTGGCCATTTTCACGGCAACTAGGCGCTTTTGGTAGCCATCCACAAGCTCCTGGCAAGCTTCAGGTCGAATGTTTGACCACTCTTCTTGACAGAATTGGTGCAGTTCAGCTAAATGTGATGGTTTTCTTGCATGAACCTGTTTCTTTAGCACTGTCCACATGTTCTCAATGGGGTTTAAGTCAGGACTTTGGGAAGGCCATTCTAAAACCTTAATTCTAGCCTGGTTTAGCCATTCCTTTACCACTTTTGATGTGTGTTTTGGGTCATTGTCTTGTTGGAACACCCAACTGCGCCCAAGACCCAACCTTCGGGCTGATGGTTTTAAGTTTTCCTGCAGAATTTGGAGGTAATCCTCCTTCTTCATTATCCCATTTACTTTCTGCAAAGAACCAGTTCCACTGGCAGCAAAACATCCCCAGAGCATAATACTACCACCACCATGCTTGACAGTAGGCATGGTGTTCCTGGGATTAAAGGCCTCACCTTTTCTCCTCCAAACATATTGCTGGGTGTTGTGGCCAAACAGCTCAATTTTTGTTTCGTCTGACCAGAGAACTTTCCTCCAGAAGGTTTTATCTTTGTCCATGTGATCAGCAGCAAACTTCAGCCGAGTCTTAAGGTGCCTTTTCTGGAGCAAGGGCTTCTTTCTTGCACGGCAGCCTCTCAGTCCATGGCGATGTAAAACACGCTTGACTGTGGAGACTGACACCTGTGTTCCATCAGCTTCCAAATCCTTGCAGACCTGCTTCTTGGTGATTCTTGGTTGACTCTTGACCATCCTGACCAATCTCCTCTCGGCAGCATGTGATAGCTTGCGTTTTCTTCCTGATCGTGGCAGTGACACAACTGTTCCATGCACTTTGTACTTGCGTATAATTGTCTGCACAGTTGCTCTTGGGACCTGTAGCTGCTTTGAAATGGCTCCAAGTGACTTCCCTGACTTGTTCAAGTCAATAATTCGCTTTTTCAGATCCACACTGAGTTCCTTTGACTTTCCCATTGTAGCTTTTGTAGCTGAGTCTAATCACTGGGTCAAATGAGCCCTATTTAAATGGGCTCATGAGAAGTCAACAGCTGTAGTCAATCAGAATCACTTACAAGAAGTGAAGAGGCCATGACATGAAGCTAATTTGATTGACACAACTCGCTACATCACCAAAATTGACAAATTTTGTTGCTGTATGTATATTTTTGACCCAGCAGATTTGGTGACATTTTCAGCAGACCCATAATAAATTTATGAAAGAACCAAATTTTATGACTGTTTTTTGTGACAAACATGTATGTGTTCCGATCACTCTATCACAGAAAAATAAGAGTTGTAGAACTTATTGAAAACTCAAGACAGCCATAACATTATGTTTTTTACAAGTGTATGTAAACTTTTGACCACAACTGTATATATATATATATATATATATATATATATATATATATATATATATATATATATATATATATATGTGTGTGTGTGTGTGTGTGTGTGTGTGTGTGTGTGTGTGTGTGACTTTTATAGGCAAGGTTCAAATAACAGCTACCACACAGATACAAGACATACAAACATATACGCATGGAGCAAAGAGGCGGACACAAACGTTAAGGGGAATGAGGTTTAATGAGGAGCAATCCAAATTCTGGTCATAGAAACAGGTCAAGGTCAAATCCATCAGACATTATGATATAAAGAACAAACCAAACAACAATAGAAGACTTACAGACACGAACAACATGGCTGTATTACAAACAATGATCAGCACAGAACACAGACACTAGGGCTTACATACACAGTAATATTAGGAAAACCAACAAGACACACCTGGGAATGCAAATGAGAGGCGGGGTTACAAACAACTAGGAGGGGATGAAAAACACTGAGACGAGACTGACAAGTGGAGGCGGAGCCATGCACAACACCGTCACACAGATACAGAAGATATACAGACATGAAAACGTAAGATTTACTGCCATCAGTGAAGCTTTCTCTGTTCATATGGCAACCCATCAGATTCAGTACACAGAGAACTCTTGACACAACTGCATAAAAAAAACTAAAGCAGGAATTCTGTTCAAGGTTTACATTCAACACAGGGAGACTGTCTGAAATGGATGTGTAAACAACCTGAAATGTCCACAGAGGTCTCAGTAATCCCTCCCAAAGTGCTTGTTTACTTTGGTAATGGGGAGGAAAACGATTAGATGAACCATAAAGTACTGCTGCTGTGTTTCCTCCCACTCCAGCTCCATCTCCACCTTCCCTTGTGAATCCTGATGCTGGACGGAGAAGCTCTTTCCTCTGAAGTCGTAGGACACGTCCATTTGGACTGACTCAGTCATGGCTACAGGAACACTGAGACACCAGAAGGGTGCCTGGGTTTCAGCAAGGACAGTGAGGGACAAAATGCAGCAATCCTTAGGAGAGATGTAAATAAACACCAGACTCAGATTAGACCCTCAAGAGAGATGTAAATAAATACCAAACTCAGATTAGACCCTCAGGAGAGATGTAAATAAATACCAGGCTCAGATTAGACCCTCAGGAGAGATGTAAATAAATACCAGGCTCAGATTAGACCCTCAAGAGAGATGTAAATAAATACCAAACTCAGATTAGACCCTCAGGAGAGATGTAAATAAACACCAGACTCAGATTAGACTCTCAAGAGAGATGTAAATAAACACCAGACTCAGATTAGACTCTCAAGAGAGATGTAAATAAATACCAAACTCAGATTAGACCCTCAGGAGAGATGTAAATAAATACCAGGCTCAGATTAGACCCTCAAGAAAGATGTAAATAAATACCAGACTCAGATTAGACCCTCAGGAGAGATGTAAATAAATGCCAGACTCAGATTAGACCCTCAGGAGAGATGTAAATAAATGCCAGACTCAGATTAGACCCTTAGGAGAGATGTAAATAAATACCAGGCTCAGATTAAACCCTCAGGAGAGATATAAATAAATGCCAGGCTCAGACTGATTTGCAGAGAATGTTGCTTGCATATTTATTTCTTTACTCATATGTTTGTTTGCCATGTTCTGCTGTTTTTTTTTATGAAAGGTGGCAATCCTACAGATCATGTAACCCCAACTCTAATTAAATTTGAGAATTAATTCAAGCAACATCTGAATAGAGATATGAAACATGTGCCTGCAACTATCAGTGAATAAGCGTTGGTGAGATTGTGCTGACAGGTCTACTACCTTTAGAAGTCCGCACAAGGCCTCTGTCCCCCAGGGCAGGCTGATGTCTCCAGACACAGGAACGTGCTTCCACCTGCCGTCTCTTCTGATGACATTCAGCTGTACATAGCCGTTAACGATCTGATCTGCGAAGAGTGCATTAGCATATCATCTTAAGGCATAGCAAAGCATATTAGCAACACATAGCCTGCTTAAAATATTAGTGTTGGTGTGAAAATGTGATAATGAGTGCTTTTATGGGCTTGGGCATTAGATTCAGATCTGGGGCAGATTAATGTATGTTGAAAATATAAATACTAAATGTTCGTATTTTAACTGTGCTGCTGTTGTTGTGATATCCGATTTTACTGTGTAGATTTTGATTGTTCCTTTCATTATTTCAAATTAAGCACTCTAGCGCCCTCTATTGTACTGTCTGACACAAAAAAAGTTAAACGTTCAGTAATATTCCACAGCACACAGCAGAGAAAGAGTTTGGTACATTTACAGCTATTCTAGAGTACAATTCTGCTTAGGGTTAGAAATGTAGAAAACATGAAATTTTACAACAAAAAAAGTACAAAACTTTTGTCCCAATCCAGTAACAAAGTTGAAACTCAGTGGTACCTTTCCTGCAGGAAAGCTGGTCAAAGCGTGCTGATGCGATGCTCTTCACTGTGTTGTGCATCTCAATATGCAAAGTGTATCCATGGAGACCGTACTCTGGGTCCACATCATCAAAAGGGGCCCTGTCTTCAGCTGGCTGATACTGGCTGTGGAGCAGTGAGTGTGTGTGAGTGTGTGTGTGTGTGTGTGTGTGTGTGTGTGTGTGTGTGTGTGTGTGTGTGTGTGTGTGTGTGTGTGTGATGCTGGATGTGGAGCAGTGAGTGGGGGATGAAATGGAAGAACTCTCCTAGCAAGTGGGTGTGAGAAGACAGCCAGGGACTACAAAGAGGCACAGGGTGGCAGCAGAAGAGAGAGACAATGTGTGTGTGTGTGTGTGTGTGTGTGTGTGTGTGTGTGTGTGTGTGTGTGTGTGTGTGTGTGTGTGTGTGTGTGCTTTAGAGTGTGTGCTATCCCATGGAGAGAGGGCTGTTAATGTAGACAGTGTTCGGTCTCACCAGAAGATGGAGTTGTCATCCAACCAATCCACACATGCACGCGCGCACACACACACACACACACACACACACACACACACATCTTATCACACACATTTAAGCATGTTAGTAACACAGAGATGTGCTGAGTGAAGTCTGTGAAAAGGCTTGCTATAATCTTGAGCAAATCTGAGAGTGCAGAATATCTGTCTTGAGAATAAAGATTCAAAAGTGTCAATAAAGAAGCTGAGAGGAAGAGTGCGGAGAGAAGGACCATACACAGAAGACGAGCCCAGGAGACTTCTCTCCACAAGCCTGTGATAGTGCAAGTTCACCATGATGAATGCAATTTCGCATTGCTCCTGAAAATTCAAAATTCAAAATGGATTTAGGGCATTTATAACAATTTTACAGTGCATCTCACAGAGAAGGTGAGAAAAGCTAATATCTAGGACTATCTGCTCTGAACTTATTTTAGTCCAGTGAGTCTAGGGGATCAGAAAGCACACAGACCTGCCAAATGCCCAATGTTATGCCCTGTTCCACATACACTAGCTGGACAACCCTGTCTGAACCACAGACCTTCCAAGCACACTTGTTTAACACCACCCTAGCCAGAAGTGCCCTCCAGCCTGGCCTGTAAGGGTTCAAAATAACACCAACAAAATTATTATCACTACTACTGATAATGATGCTACTGCTACTACTATAGTGATTTTTATTAGTGGTAGTAAAAGGAGCACTATTAATGAATTTTTCAGTAATAGGAAATCTTACCTGTACATGAGTGGACATGGGAGGGGTACCTTCATCACCCCGTGCAGCTGTAGTGAAGTGATTCTGTCCATAATCGGCCAGTGGCCCAAACTCCAGCTCACTGTGGCCGCTGTGTCACTGTAGCAGATGCCCGTCTGCTCAAAGCAGCTCTCCCGCCCTGTGGCCTCCGTCACTGTGATCTCCCATGAAACAGGGAGCGTCCTGCCAGGGAACGTCACCCAGACCACATCTGACACGCCAGCTTGGACAGAGCCCCAATACTGGGGCATCAAGTGGGTTTTTAAAATGTTCATAAATAAATAAAATAAATCAAAACATATAGATAAAGACAGATAAAGATAGACAGATAAAGAGTCAAATGCTGGCTGTTGAACAGTCTAATGCACTTGCACTTAATGCTATGCACTTAATTTCATATATTGAGAACAGCCAACCATTTGTTAGATGGACTATTGCAAAAGAAAGACATTCATTTAAAACTAAGTGCAAACACAGAGTTAAGCAAATAGCCAATACAGTGCACTGAGAGCTAGCCAGAAGTACCTAAGACATCAATTAGAGTGACAGAAACAAAGCCTGAACAAGCAGGAGTCCTGGGTCCCAGAGAGACTTAATAGCTGTTGTTTGTGTCTGGGAGTCTGCGCAGATGATTATTACAGAGGTAGATCTCATCCACCTGTGCCTCTGTAACACAGGGACCCAGTGGGGATTTGTCTGGGCACAAAGAAGGAGCCAAGCAATTTATTTCTACGATTCGCTGAACCTTCCGAGCAGAGCACAATTACTTCCACTCCCCCTGCAAGCTACATGGCCTTCAACTCGAAAAATTGAGTGGCCCGCCAGCTCTAATCAGAGGTTAAGACAACAGAGGCCCGTGGCCTGTGTATCATCAGCTATGTTTCCTTAGCCTCTTTCCCCAAGGGCCTTAGGGAAACCTGAGGCACCGGCTTAAAGCCTAACCTTTAATAAGGCCGTCTGCGGCAAAGGCTACAAAACACATGCAGACACTTCTGATAGGGAAATATGCCATCATCAACAGTGCAAAAGGGTCAAAATACAAACGCAACATTTCAGCGTTTTAAATGTTGCTGTGTAGCACAAAAACGAGGTGGGAGAGAAAACGCAATGTATCACATCAGAATGAGAAATAGACGTGCTACTCCACAGGCAGATACAACTCCAGATTAATTAGCTAAGGCATGAAAGCACACGATGACACTCAGAGACTTTTAACAGGGTATGCACTCTAGAGCAGTGTAACCGTCTCCCAGAAAACAAAACAAAAAAACAAACCAGATGTGTCCACATGCCACACAGTCACTGATGCAATTTATCCTAATTAGACCGAGCCAATTAGCAAATGTGCTGGATGTCTTTGGCCTACTGGGATAATACCCCAGATAAAGCTGCAAGATGATAATGCTGTTGATTTAAAGAAGAAAAATTATAGAGATGGTATAATTGAAAAATGTTCTTAAAAAAAAACTGTACTGGGGGAAGCCTAGTTCAACAGCTCACCTGATTATGTGCTCTGATTGGTTGGGCAGGCCTGTGTAGTAATTAATGGCTTTAAGCTTCCTCTTCCATTTTTCATTGTAGCCCGTGAGATCTTTGAAGAGCATTGTTCTCCAGTATCCCTTAGGCTTTTCCTGTACGCCAGCCACTCCCATAGCATCTGTCACATAACTGACTGGTGTGGGTCTTTTGTTCTTAGCTCGTTGGCAGGTATACAGCTGATACCACAAAGCACTGGAGGAAGCAACAGCTCATTGTAAGAAGTGGCAGAACAAGAATTATTTGATGTGAAATAATTGTGAAACCCCACTTGTTGCTGGCCAGTTCCTGGAAACGCTTGCTGACGAGGCCGACGCAGAAGAGAGAGCCTGCATCTAAACAGGAGAGGATCTTCAGGATGACCTCTGGTGGCATCCTAATCAAAGATGAGCGCAAAAATAAATATACGACGGTCTTACGTCAATGCAGTGATTTAAAAAGCCCCTTGAAATCCACTTGAGCTGATTCGATGTATAATCGCATTGAATTCAGTAGGCATACTATTGAACAGTCATCATGGGAGACAGGTGTGAAAGATTCCACACTAAGCAAACCTAGCTAACCTATTCTAAACCTTTCGACTTGCCTCTCTATGAAGTTCTCTTTACCCTTGACAGAAGGACTTTGAGGGGCTCCGGGGCATCTAGATGACCGCTGGGACATGGAGCCTTCAGTCTGTTGGGAGAAGCAGTAGTGTGGAGAGCGGAAGTGTAGTTAGCTAGATAACCCAGCGTTAGCGAGCTAAGTAACGTATTTACCTCCGTGACTTCAAATATGTCGAGGATATATCTGCAGGTTTCTCCCAGAGTACTTCAGTTTAGAATATCTTTTGAAATGTTTTTCTTTTCCATTAAATGAAAGACGGTTCACAGGTGACTAACATACTGGGTGTACACTGTATACTAAGCTCGTGGACGCGTCGGTGGTCATGGTAACATGGTCAACACTTTGGGCAGCAGGCAAGCCAAGCTGTGGCGATACCTGGCGGTCAGATTTGTCGTGAAAGTCGCTATAAATTGTCTTAAATACGGTGATGCAACCATGTAAATATGGACCATAAACTCCATGGAATGTTTACTGCACCTTGTTGAGAGAGAGAGAGAGAGAGAGAGAGAGAGAGAGAGAGAGAGAGAGAGAGAGAGGGGAAGGAGAGAGAGAGAGAGAGAGAGAGCATTCTAAGTTTCATTCATTCATTCAAGCAAATATTTGATTTTGATTGCTGGTTCTCTAAATACCAACAACAGAGAAACACATGTGTCACACACATCTGTTTCTTCTACTGACACAATCTGTTACACCTTCTTTCTAAAAAAAAAAACAAAAAGAATCTTCTAGAGACTCTTCTAGAGTTTCAGACACTAAGAACATCTATATTCTTAGAAGGGCTCTTAAATAATATTTTTATAACAAGTCATTTGTTCTAAAATAATAATTAGAAAAATAATTTAAGTGTTCTCGATATTCCTATACAAACATTCTTACGGCTTTATTGACCATCACTCCCGTATCCTACAAACTAGGGGCAGTTTGGCTGTGACGCCATCCTGCTAACCCGTGAATAGTCACTGATTATAGTAACTGAGTAATTACTGCAGTTTTTTCATTTGATACTGTCCATATTAGCTAGCTAGATGCTACTAATACCTTACATTTACCACTAAATAACTAATATTAACTCTACCTTTAAGCAAAGAGATGAACAATTAAATGAACCTTTGGATATGGTCAGCGATTTGGCTTATTTTCAGTACCTGTTTATAATTATTTCTCCATGAAACAGTTAAGAACATTGTCAGAAAATAAGTAATATGGTCTTAAGAAAATGCATAGTATTGCAGTTAAGCAAGTACATCTAAACGTCTTTATGGTTTTAGGACTTTAGGATGGTTCTTACTAGGAGCCCTTTAATGAATCCAGGACAGCTGCTGTCATCTGTGTGATGCTGCTTTGATGGTTACTGCTAGCAGTCTGTGAGCTCACAGCAGACCAGGTGAGAGTGCACCTGCCCGTTCTTCTCCACACGTGCTCTCTGAGGATATAAAACTGAGCATATCAGGTCTATCAGCTGCCATGAGAACAAACACATAGCCCACAAATACATAGCACACATGTCAAACAGCAGGTATGATGTGTGTCATCTTGGATAGTGTGCTTGGATAGTGTGCTTGGATAGTGTGTTTGGATAGTAAGCTTGGATAGTGTGTTTGGATAGTGAGCTTGGTGTGCTTGGACTGTTTGCTTTGTTAAGCCAGCTTTATTGCCACATGTTCAATTCCATCTTGATATGTGGAATTCAGAAAATTCCTAGAAACTTTATTTGCACCTGGAGCAGGCCAGCAAGCAATGACACATGTCTCTAGCTCACAGTGAAGCCCTATATTGCCAGTTAGTTTCATAGTAAACTGATAAGATGATGATAAGTAAAGACATAATTTGCTAATTGTCCCTATAAACAAAATATTGATATTGGAGAGAATTGTTAACACGACATCACACGTTTTGAAAACAATGTCAACATTTTAAAAATGGCTGTACTGTAAATTCTGGGCTGTTGTGTGTCCTGTTCTCTCAGTGACCCCTCCGAGCTAGTGTTGTGTTGTGCAGGCTGCATGCTGCATGTCTGCTGCACCTGGGCACCCAACCCTGCTGTGTTTGAAGTATGTCCTTATTATGGTGAACGAGTTTTGCACAAGTCAGATCTGATGGAGAGGTTTATTGTTTTAGACATTTAACAGGATATCAATAACATTTTATTGTATTGTAATTGCTGAGAGAGCTATAGGAACTGAAGACAAATATTTTATTAATTAATGTTGATTTGTATTCGAATTTAATTGCTTTAGTGTTTGTGTTGCACATAATGGTTTTAGGTGTCACAAATCAAAATCACTACTCACATTAATGGGTTAGAATTTCTAGAATATCTCAGCACTGACACACAGAATATATGTTTCATTGTATGATGTCGGCATGTATTATGACTGAATATATTTATGAACAACAGCTCTTAGGTACAGTTAGCCTTTAGACTTCTGCCTGAGGGTTTCCACTGCCTTAGTAATCAGGTCCATTACAACTTACATTTCGTACATTTTTCTTTTCTTTGTTTTTGCATATCTTGTGGTTGACTGTCCCTTAATGGACATTTGGTGTTTCCCCCTAGTGGACATTTGCCTATAAGTTGACCTACTGTTTCTGCTTCTTTTGTGGGTGTCCATATCAGTCTGAACGAAACAAAGCCTCTTTGGTTCAGCATCAAAAGCTTGGAAAGCACAGGCTGAGACTGGAGACCTTACACTCCCACACATGCAGCATGTAGGTTGCTTCCTGTCCCTGTGGGTCTTTTTGTGAACAGTGAGGTTTTCTCTCACTTTCTGCACAGAGCTCCACACTCGCATGGTCAGGCACCGCGGCTTCTCCCTGGCATGAGAAAGGAACTTACAGGGGATTTTTGTGTCTCACGCAATGGAAAGCAAAATGGATTTCTCATACATTTCTTTGAAATGCAAACTCCAAACAAATGCACTCAGGTTCTCATATAAGTGCCTGTGCTCATTAACAGCACATATAAGTGCCTGTGCTCATATCCATCATCAAGGGATGATGTACAATTGTTTTCACTCTTTATTTATTGCTTGTTTATATGCAGATAAGTGAGCTTACACAGTGAACATTAGTTGTGTGAGGATACCAGTGTTGCGAATAACGCCGTTAAAAATAACGGCGTTAGGTAACGGCGTCATTTTGTCAGTAACGGGATAATATAATTAGTTACTTTTCCTGTCGTTACAACGCCGTTTACGTTACTGGTCATTAAAAGCGGTGCGTTACTATATATTGATGCTGCCCAGGCTAGTGAGGAGTAACAGATCCCAATAGGTCACAGTTCTCGGTGTAACACCTGTTTAACTTAACAAGTCAGTAAGCGATTGGCTAAGGCAGCGTGTCACGTATGGCTACGCCCCCTCTCCCCGCTGTCACTCCAACGTCTCTGTTCCTCGTGGTTTTGTTATTCCCTGCCTGTTTATCCCGCCCAGCTCGTTGTCTCTGATTCCTCGTTGTTACCACGCCCCTGTCGTCATTGTTTGCACCTGATCCTTGTTTGGTGTTCTGTGTATATATAATCCCTGAGTGTCCCTTGTCCCTTGTCGGTTGTTTTGGATGTTGGTGTTTGTTCCATTTGGATTGCCGTTCGCCTGTGGTTCGTGTTCTCTGTGTTTCCCTGCCTTGCTCGTGTTTGCCTTGTTTTCGTTATGCCCGTGTATCTATGTTATTCGGACTGCCCCCCCGTTATGACCCCTGACTGCTTTAGTGACGATGAATATGGAATGTCCTGCAATAAATCTCGCTCTTCTCAGCGTTTGTGTCCGTCCCCTCGCTTCGTGGCGCGAGCCACATTACATAACAACCGACCCAACAAGGACACAGCGAGAGAGCGAGACTCTGGTAAGTTCAACCGCTGTAATGAGATGTTGGCTGGTTTAATTCGGTTCGACTCTCCGGTATTACAGCGTGAACGAACCAGAGACAGGAATTCCCCTTGAGCTGTGGGTACAGGGGAGTCTCGTCGCTGTAAAAACAAGGCGAAATCACTTTCGGTGTCTAGCTTTAGCGACGTGCTCCCTGATAAGCGCTATGTGTCTGCCCGACTCGACACACGCTACAGGGAGGAGCAACCTGTAGCGCGAGATTCGGGCAGACGGAATGAATGTGCAGACGAGCGTTGGCTTGGCTCTCGGTTGGCTTTCAAAAGCCATTGTGAGCTCCCGATACCTCCGACGAGGCGGAGTCACCATGAAAGCCACCGAGAAGCAGTTGTGTCTGTATGTTCTTCCAGGCGCAGACCAGACCGGGGAAGGAAGAAGACCACGCCCCCGGTTCAGAGCCCCGCTGCCACAGCGCATGAGGTCGTCGCCTACCCTGAGGAGCTCCTCCCTCCTTCGATCCTGCTAGCTCCTCCCCTTAAGACGCCAAAGAATTTTTTGGGGGGGAGTAGTGCACACTCACGGCAAGAGTGGCCGACTCCGCCCCCCGGTGACGTCGGTAAGGCGGTCCCGCCCCCCGGTGACGTCGGTAAGGCGGTCCCGCCCCCCGGTGACGTCGGTAAGGCGGTCCCGCCCCCCGAGGACGTCAGCCCGGTGGTTCCGCCCCCCGAGGACGTCAGCCCGGTGGTTCCGCCAGCCCGGTGGTTCCGCCAGCCCGGTGGTTCCGCCCCCCGACCCAGGGGAGGTTGTCCACGCCGGCTCCTGTTCCCGCTGCCCGCCAGCGGACCCCGCCTGTTCCCGCTGCCCGCCAGCGGACCCCGCCTGTTCCCGCTGCCCGCCAGCGGACCCCGCCTGTTCCCTCTGAGACTGTGCTGCCCTCTGTTGGGCATGGACTTTGTATGCCTCCTGCTCCACCCTGTGCCTCTTATGTTTCGCTGCCCGTGTTCCCTTTGCTCCCTGGTCCTGTCCCTGGTTTTGTTTTGGTCCCTGTCCCCTGTGGTTGTCTGTCAAGGTCTGTGTTCCTGTTCCCGTGTCTGTTTCTTGTGGTGTCGTCTCTGTCCCAGTCCCCATGTCGGTTCCCCAAGTCCTGACCCACTTTGTTCCTGTGCCGGTCTGTCGTCCACGCCATGTTTGCCTCTGTCTTTGTCTCTGCCCTGTCCCCTGGCCCCACTCCCGAGTCTGTTCCTGATCCTGTCCCGTCCTGTCCTGCTCCTGTACCTCACCCTGGCCCTGTCCGGTCTCCTGATGTTCCCCATCATGCCGTGTCCCAGTCCAGCTCCTGGCCAGTCTCTGCTTCCCCTGTCTCTGCCGTGTCCCGGTCTCCTTGTCCTGTCTTGTCTCATCCTGTCCCTCTGGTCGGTCCGGTAATGTCCTGTCCCGTGTCCCCTGTCCCTCGCCATGCCCCATGGTTCCCCGTCCTGTCCGAGTCTGGTTCCTGTCCTGTCTGCCCTTGCGTGCCCCGGAGTGGCACGCTTTGAGGGGGGGTACTGTCACGTATGGCTACGCCCCCTCTCCCCGCTGTCACTCCGTCTCTGTTCCTCGTGGTTTTGTTATTCCCTGCCTGTTTATCCCGCCCAGCTCGTTGTCTCTGATTCCTCGTTGTTACCACGCCCCTGTCGTCATTGTTTGCACCTGATCCTTGTTTGGTGTTCTGTGTATATATAATCCCTGAGTGTCCCTTGTCCCTTGTCGGTTGTTTTGGATGTTGGTGTTTGTTCCATTTGGATTGCCGTTCGCCTGTGGTTCGTGTTCTGTTTCCCTGCCTTGCTCGTGTTTGCCTTGTTTTCGTTATGCCCGTGTATCTGTTATTCGGACTGCCCCCCCGTTATGACCCCTGACTGCTTTAGTGACGATGAATATGGAATGTTCTGCAATAAATCTCGCTCTTCTCAGCGTTTGTGTCCGTCCCCTCACTCCGTGGCGCGAGCCACGTTACACAGCGTTATGGTAGCCAATCAGAGCCAGTGTTTTTACACGCGCGCCAAAGCACGCGAGTGACACGACACAAACGGAGAAGAGGCCGAAATGGCGTCAGGTGCAAGCCGAAGAAAATTTAGCATTTTCAAGGCGATATAAACATTATTTAAGAAAATACTTGAAGTTCCTGAATGTCTACCAGACTGGGTATTTGATTTATTTAATTAAGAATAGAGGATTTATTGTTAAGTTTACTTCTGTTGTGAACAAACCAGTTGTCTCAGGTTGAGAATTTAATTTAATAGATGTAAATGCACTTTATATAGTATAACTGTTTACTTTTGTTTTTTTGTTTTTTTTTTTACAAAGATTTGGGATTTTAAAGGATTTTATCCTGCACTGATCTGTGGATGTGCAATAAATATCAAAAGTTAAACAACTTTCTGATCTACTCATTTCAACTGACTGTGAAAACTGCTTAAAAAAAACTTAATTAATTGGCATATAACCTTTTTTAAACTGTAACGCAAATAGTTACTTTCCCTGGTAACGAGTTACTTTTATTATAGAGTAATTCAGTTACTAACTCAGTTACTTTTTTGAAGAAGTAGTGAGTAACTATAACTAATTCCTTTTTTAGAGTAACGTTCCCAACACTGGAGGATACTATCAGGAACTACAGAGACGCTGCTTATTGAAGTGAGCTGTTTGTGGTATACTGCTGACATGTTCGTGGTCTCCTGCTGACATTTTCATGGTATACTGCTGAGATTTTCATGATATATTGCTGACACCTTCATAGTATACTGCTGAAATGCTTATCATTGCTGAGCTGTTCATGGTATACTGCTGAGATGATCACGGTATACTGCTAAGACTTTTGTGGTATACTGCTGAGACGTTTGTGGAATACTGCCGAGATGTTCGTGGTGTACTGCTGAGACATTTGTGGTATACTGCCGAAATGTCTGTGGTATAGACGTTGGTGGTAAACTGCCGAGACGTTCGTGGTATACTGCCGAGATGTTGGTGGTATACTGCCGAGATGTTGGTGGTATACTGCTGAGATATTGGTGGTATACTGTAGAGACATTGGTGCTATACTGCTGAGACGTTGGTGGTATACTGCTGAGACGTTGGTGGTATACTGCCGAGACATTGGTGGTATACTGCAGAGACATTGGTGGTATACTGCAGAGACGTTGGTGCTATACTGCTGAGACGTTGGTGCTATACTGCTGAGACGTTGGTGGTATACTGCCGAGATGTTGGTGGTATACTGCTGAGATATTGGTGGTATACTGTAGAGACATTGGTGCTATACTGCTGAGACGTTGGTGCTATACTGCTGAGACGTTGGTGCTATACTGCTGAGACGTTGGTGGCAAACTGCTGAGACGTTCAGGATATGGTTGCACATGAGTGCTTGGCTTTGGCCCCCAGCCGTGGCCAGGCTGGACAACTACCGGCCGTCAGCCCCCAGCCTTGGCCAGGCCGCATGACTCTCGGTCCTGGACCCACAGCCTGACATTTTATGTGTTCTGGCCATCCTGGTGCGAGCTCTGGACCAGCGACTGCAGACAGATAGTCGATGTCAATTTCTGCATGGCTTGTCATTCCCTCCTGACGGTGTGATGTCTGTCAGCATGGTGGCAGGATCATGTGAGGTAGTGGTTACAGCAGTAACTCCTCATGCTCATCCACCAGTCTGAGAAATTACCTATTTATAGACTGATCCTAAAATCACCAGACTGATGTTTAATTGTAGATATGACGTTGGTATGGTTTTTAAATATGCTTGTTGTGACATCATATAATCTTTTTATTAGATAGAAAAGACTGATAGCTTGAGTCTAATGAGCGTGAAACTATGGCAGGAGTCAGAATTGCTGTGAAACAGATTTTATTAAGCACCGCAAAGAGGGCTCAGTCTAATAAAAAATGTTTAGTTAATTATCTGAGCATAATCTCCCAAATGTAGGTTCACTCTGTAGAGTTATACACAACTCTGTAAAGAATATTTAACAGAATCAGATGTGAGTGAATGAATATGACAGTAAATTAAAGGATAATTTAACTTGAAATGTGAAGATGGGATATCCATATCCATACCCCCCGCCCCTAGAATAAGCCATCCATGTCTGTGTGAACGCTTTATGTAATTTTGCCAATTAGCAACTTTGAAGAGTTTAAGAGTGGCAGCTAATTAAGGAGGTTAAGTGAAGGGTCAACAACCCTCACACACTCTGTGAAGATTCTGTCAAACTGAACACAACACACCCATTAATCTTTACAAAACTTTGCCCCCCCGCGTTTTTTTCAGACGTCATTAAATGACATAGTGAGGTCGAGAATGGAACAAGTACCTTACTTATTTGTCAACTCTTCTAATTAGTAAGGTTAGATGTACAAATATGTCAGCAGACCAGAAAAAACAATTTGAATGTATTTCCCTCCCCAGTGAAACACAGTCAGGATAGAACGCGACTAACACACATCTTCCACTGGGTGGCGCTAAACCATCTCCTGTTTGTCCGTGCGTGTACCGTCTGTAAATTAAAACAGGTAACCGGCCTGCGCATCCATTTACTAGAACAGAAAGCATCAGCTCCTACACTCTTCTGACAAGTGTGGGTTCTGCAATAAATCTACTGGTCGACTATAGTCTATACTATTTATTTTGTGAACTAATCACTTTTTACAGGACAGACAGATATCTTGGATTTTGTCCTTCTTTTTATACAAAAAATATATATTTCAAGTGTATTGAAATGAATAGGAGATTGTGCGCTATTTCGCCGAGAATGCACATAGAGCTCAGAATTCGGCTCCTACTGTACTTGAATAACACCGGCTGGGCGGGAAGTGCGTGTGTGAAGGAATGAAGAGGCGATTACTTCGTCTGACTGCGCGTGCTTTCCTCACTTCGCATCTAGGCTGCTCCGCGCGCAGAGGTCCCACATAGCGATGGATTTAACAGGTAAAGCCGTGGACAAGCGAATACGACAAGATAATTCTTCCAGAATCTTGGATTGGATTTTGTTTAAAATTGATGCAAATGGTAATCAAGTAAACATAGAAGTCTAATGTCTGAAATATTACTTTGATGAAGTAACTGTGCGTAGTAACACGGCACGTTTTCATTTAGATGGAAAAAGCAGTACAAGGTATGACGATGTGTAACTTGATGAAGGTTCATCTGAAGCGTGCTTAAAATTTATCTTGTACTTGATCGGCGCGGTATGTGGATATTTTGTCTTGTTTAACTCGTATCTTAATAGATGTTTCCTTTCCAGAATACAAGAAACAAGTACTTTGAAGATCATCTTGATATCATCTCATACCTATAGGAGGAGAGAGACGGGGCACCGGAGTCAGAGAGTGAGAGAAAGAGGGAGAGAGAGAGAAAGAGGGAGAGAGAGAGAAAGAGAGAGAGAGAGAGAGAGAGAGAGAGAGAGAGAGAGAGAGAGAGAGAGAGAGAGAGAGATTGGTGTTAGGTTAGATTGGACCAGGTAATAGAGCCGTAACAAACCTCCAAGGGGCTGATCTTAAACATCAGTGCGTACAGGACTCCAGTTCCGATCATGGCGCCAGCAGCCAGCCCCGGACACTGTGCCATGCTGGCTCTCGCTCTCCTCCTGGGATGTGGCGTAGGGCTCAGCCTGGGCCAGAACGACACGGAGCCCATCGTTCTGGAGGGGAAGTGCCTAGTGGTGTGCGACTCCAACCCCTCTTCTGACGGAGGGGTCACCTCTTCGCTCGGGATATCCGTACGCTCCGGCAGCGCCAAAGTGGCTTTTTCGGCAGTCAGGGGGACAAATCACGAACCTTCGGAGATGAGCAACACATCAATGACCATCTACTTTGATCAGGTCAGGCGGATCGTCTGAATTTACTTTGTACTGACTTAGTTTAGACTACTATGAAGTGCATTTTGGTTTTAAACTTTGCAAATCCTCATCTGCTGATTAAAAACACTTGTTTGTTACGCACTTCAAACGACACACGTGAAGTTACTTTTAGGGTTACAAATTCGTCAGTACACATGAAATGAAGGCGCGTGTCAAACAGTTCTAAAGCCAGTGAATACGAATCGCCTGTTAGCATAACGGTCATATATGCAGTCAGAAAAAAAAATGCGATGTGAGAATTCGAATATGTAGGACCAGGATGATTTTGTCTCTCAAAACTATTCAGACCAATCAGAAATATTAAGACATTTCCTTAAAATAAAATAATTTATCATGTGTTTTATTACTGTTGTTGCAGGTATTAGTGAACATTGGCAATCATTTCGACTTAAAAGCAAGTGTGTTTACGGCACCGCGAAGAGGTATTTACAGTTTCAGTTTTCATGTGGTGAAGGTCTACAACAGACAGACCATACAGGTGAGCATAACAGCATCTTCCCCGCTATTTGTAACACTTCGTAACACTTCGAGCGGACATCGTCAGCTCGCGCTATATATATCCGTTACGCGGTTCTGTGCGGAATTAGTACACTCCAATGGGTTAAGTACACGTTGTCTTGTTATTCAGGTCAACCTGATGCAGAACGAATACCCAGTCATATCCGCGTTCGCTGGGGATCAGGATGTCACGAGGGAGGCGGCGAGCAACGGAGTTCTACTGATGGTGGAGCGCGAGGACCGGGTCTATCTCAAGCTCGAGAGAGGGAATCTCATGGGCGGATGGAAATATTCAACGTTTTCTGGATTTTTAGTTTTCCCTCTATAACTGCCTTGCAAATATTTACTGCATTTTACTTTTTTTAAAGACCGCAGAAGATAAATATCAGTTCGACGAACAAAACTCTTTGCTATATGCGCATATAGCGCAGACATCCCAAATGGCTAAGCTGAGTAAGGACGTATCTATGGAGGTTCCGTATCATCCAACATTCATTTCCCAGTGTATTCATGCGGAGGAACTTGTGGATCAGCTCGCGTATAGTACACATGTGGTGTCTAGTACACATGTTGATTCTTGGATTCTATCCTTGAGCAAACAGTTACGTTTGCTAATAGACAATAACCTGGACAACTATAAACGGAAGATATTTAAGATGAAGATTCTAACCCGAACTAAGTATATTTATGCTCTACGTTGTGTTCGTTTAGCCTTAAAGATTTGGCTTCCGTCAAGTGACGTGGTATGGAGCTATGACCGAGGACGTTCCGGTGTCAAGAAAGTGCTTTACGGCCTAAAGCATTTTTGCACGAATGGAAGATCTTGTTTTGTGGTGTTCATGGTGTTTCGTATGGATGCTGAACATGTCGAAAATGTGCCAAATGTAGGCCGCCAACTATACAGTGATTATTAAAAGAGAAAAAAATATATCAGCCAGTGGAGGCATCTTAAAACTTTTGCAGAACGTTCATCTAATTTATAAAATACATATTGACATGGTGTGTTTACATTCCGGATCTACGTACCTTTGACTGATTTAGTGTTCGTGACATTTTGATCACAAATGTGCATTGTGGAAAAAGAGAAAAATCCATATATGATGTCCCGCCTAATAAAATACTGTATTGTACGCGTATCTATTCAGTCTTTCTTAATTCATATTTTATGAAACTCTGACACTCGTCAAAAAATGTGAACGCGCGATTGTCACACAGTAATGCTGTTGGATACTGATTCGAGATAATGATGCCGAGTGAGTATAGCAGTAAGTTTATAAAACGCTCTTTTGGGGAATCCCGTTGTAGACCTGCTTCAGATCTGGGACCTGTCCATGGTCCTGAAGTAACAGCTTGCTGAAATGTACTGGGATATGAAGTACAGAGGACTCATGCGAACCAATAATTATTTTCCAAATAGTATAAATTCTGTTGTTATATACGCGGATAGCCCACGTGCATAGGCCAAGGGCCCGATAGAAAGCGGAATATCATCAATAAAATATTAATTCCCTTAATCTCTTCTCCTCATAAGCACTGCTAGTCTAACAAACACACAAATACAGCGTGCGCGCGCACACACGCACGCAAATTACCACAATGCTATTTAACGCTTTTACAGTCAGCTAAGGTTGCAGTTGTATTATAGAGCATACCTACAACACAAATTATTACAATTGAGACATATATGGTAAAATAAATACATGGTGATAAATAACTGGAATTTGAAGATTTCGAGTTTATATGTGTGGTGCATATGAAAAGCCTGGCCTGAAATCCCATAACACAAGTCAACTTAAACAGCCATGGTCCTTAACTGACATGACATTTGTTTTTTTTATTTGTATCTAAAGGGAACAACTTCCTGCCAGTGTAATCTAAACACCTACCGCATTATCACAATTATCATGTTGCTGTTGTTCAAGGTAAATCTGAACAATCTGTGACAAATCTTGCATTTTTATTTGTATCTTGTGATTCTAAATCTATCCAATAAATGCTACAAATGTAGACAACGTTGGATTTTTACAGGCTACAGATGAGCTCATAATGGAAGTGAAAAACATATCTGTGAAAATAAATGCAAATGTACAGGACAGAGTTCTTCCCCTGTGAGTGACACCCTGCAATCAGTGACTTAAACAAACCTAAACCAAAATGACTCATCACCATGCAGGAGATAAAGGAGTGTTCATCCAGTCTTAATTCAGCATATCATACACTGATGTGTATTTACAGAGGACTACAGTGCTTTAGGTGTTCAGTTAATAAAGAAACAACTCTTAGTTCACACTGTGAAATTAAAATGGCCTATAATATTGTGTAAAATTATTTGTAGATAGAAATGTCAAGTAGGGATATTAGCTTTGGTAATAAGCATAAACATTGAGTTGAAACAAAAGTAGCAATCAATAAAGAAGGTTAATTTATATAAAAAGAAGAAAATCAGAAAGTTGTATTAATAAATTGCCTGTAGTTTCCCTTCAGTAATTACTCATATAAAGGAAGAAAGGCAAGCAGTGGTACAGATTTCACAATGACACGTTTAGTTTAAATGTGTGACACAGAAGGTCAATTATTATGTTGAAATATTTTATGCTTATTACTGATTTGTATAACCTAAATATTTACCATTTCCTAATATCATTCTTTTACACCTTGATATGTTGAATCACATGTGTACTTTCAATTTGAAAACCACCAAACATGTATTATTCATTCCCATAGGGAGAAAACACCATGATCTTCTTAGAGTAGGTGTGCTTATCTAGGATCAGATTTCTGTTTTCCCTATTTCTTTGTTTGCAGACAGGAACAGACCCTATATCAGCACTCCTACACTAAGACGTTTTTGGGAATATGAGCCCATGTTGGTTTCAAATGCAAGTCAGTTGTTTTCTCCCGGTGAAATAAGCACAACTCTCTACTGGTGGAATCATTTCCCAGTATGCACTGGTGCATGGAAACTCTAGTCATGTACTCAGTGGGATTGTATCAGACATAGATATTGTGGATGTCACAACTTACTTACTTTCTTTCTCTTCCTTTTCTTTCTTGTCCATTCATCTGTCTCTTGTACTGCATTGTGTTTGATATCTTGACAGTTATTATTCACAGTTGCACTATAAGACTTTAATCAGAAAATTCAGCATGCAACGTGTTCAGTAGATTCACAGTAATGCAGAGATCCATGAGGTAAGCTATGACATCACACACTTATATTGTTCCCACATGTTGTTTAATATCATATCAATTCACTTCAGCGCTGAAGAGAAGATGGAAGTTCAGACTGAGTTCAGGCAGAAGAGGTGAATGACCCTTCTGTTCTTTTGGAACTGTTTACGGTGTGGCATAAACAGCCCCATGTTTGCAAAAAAGACTTATATACGATCCATTAAAGAAGCCAAGATATAAAACCCACAGAAGTGCAATAAATCTCTTTCCTTAAATGCAATTTATGAGCGCACAGATGGCTGAATAGTATGTGTTTTTAATTATGAAAAAGTAGCAACATCCAAGAAACACTTTGGGCTTTAATGTGCCTCTGAATGCTCCTGATCCAGAGGTTAGGCCCTGAGAGACCAGGCTCCTGTTAAACACCCACTCTGCACTAATCTGGGCACCGAGGGCCTTTGTGCTCTCATAGACTAGCACACAGTCTTCACACCACCCTATGATCTTGCAGGAATACACACAGTAATGCTTCATGAATTAGACCTCACAACCTGCTTATTAATGCCACGGGAATGTGATTAACTGAGTGTTTTAGGGGTTTTGTTTCTGCTGTGAGATGTGTTAGTTATTGATCTGGGGCTTCTCATGTCTTATATGTTCCCGTACTGGGAGCATCTTTGGTGTGGGTCTCTGACTCCAAACCCTCACACACACACACACACACACACACACACACACACACACACACACACACACACACACACACACACACACACACACACACACAGTGGGACAGGAAGCTAATAGCTTTAAAGCGATCAGAAATTAATTTTCACTTCAGCTGCTAATTATTAAATCTAACACAGTCCTAAGAAGCACTTTTTTCCTTTTTTTTTGCTGGAGGCACTGATATAGAAATATGTTTAGTGCCACTATAAAACCCACCATTATAAAATCCTATACTACTGCTAGACTGTTTAATACTTCAGTATGTTTAGACATGTTAATATGTTTAATATAATAAATGCAGTTTGTGTAATTTCGTGCAGTGATGAAGAGTATTATGAAGGGAAATCTTCAAATGATGTGATATTTCAATATCAAGCTTTACCAAGTGGATAGAACAGTAATTGCAGTTAAATAATATTTGGTGAGGGTATTTTCTCTATATAGAAAAATAATGTAATTGGTGAAATTGGTATTATGTTTTGAGTCTGAAGTGATAGAAACTTTTGAAAGAACTGTGCATCTTGGTTCTTCTGAACTTCTGGAGATGTGATTAACCAACCTTTGCCTGCTTTAGAGGTTTGAAAAGTACTGGGCAAACCAATCTAGTCCAGGAAATAGCTCAAGCCAATGTCAAACACTACCTTTGAGATTGGCCAACGCAATCACAAGGGGATGAAGCAATGAGCATCGTGTTAGAGAAGGTTTTGTCCTTCATTCTGTAGAGGTTCCACCTTGACAGTCCAGAAGAACTGACATGGTGTGAAATTAGCCTCACTCACACACGGATAACAACAGCAGTAAAGGGTCACGAGTTGTTTTTTTTTTTAGTTTGAGCTGTTTTGAATTGTGGTGTAAAAAGATTTCTCTGTAGATTATGTAAATGGTTTTTATACATGTGCACTCTGTTTTTATTGCCTTTGAACTTCATATCCCTTCAGATGTTGTATATAAAAAAGACCAGAATGGGTCTAGACAATCAAAGTCTTATTTGCACTCGAAAACGGTGATTGTAAAATGCAAATAGGTAAATTTACAATATGTGCTAACATACACTTTACACTCAATTACACTCAAATGTTCTGCTAGTGGAGCCAGACACTCATTCCACACAGTATGCCTTTTGCATTAGCTCAAACAGAGTTGATTAATATTTTGCAATAGTTACTGCATAACATACCATAAATATAGCATACTAAATAACAGGTATGGAGTTTAAGAGGTCAACAGTATGATGCTTATCAGTTTTTTTTGGTCCCTACATAACAGTGCCTACACTACACATTCTTGTGTGAATGAAGCTGCTCCAGGGGAATATGACCTGTGAAGAAAAACATTTCATCTTCAAACATTTATATTAATATAAGGAGGGCCTGCGTGTAGCCATGAGCTCCTTGTGTTGACGTACGTCCTCGTGAGTGAGCGTGAGCATCACAGTGATGAGGTACTGGTGAAAAAGGATTCTTGATTAAAATGAGAAAGTTGGCACTGAATGAGTTTACAAAGAATAGCAGTTGACAGTGCTTTTGCTGCTTAGTAAACACAGACACCCAAGCAAACAGCAGCAGCGCAACGTGTGTGTGGAGTTGACTCACTGTTCATAACAACCTTTGTGTCCATCCAGTCCCCATAAAGAAATCTGCTTTCGATCTTCTTAAAATCAAATGCTACCTCAACACAATAAATTCTCTTTTTCAGGAAAATATTCCCAGCATATCTGCGATATATTTTACACTACACACACATTTCCTAATCTCGTGTGAACATGTTTTCAAATCTCGCATGAATGGTTTGGCAATATAAATATAGTACAGCATATAACCACGGCCATATGTGTCCCATTAAAGGAGAGAGGAATGTGCAGGAAGGGGAAGGTGTTGAGTAATTCTCACGTCTTTTGAATTCTCACATCTTTTGAATTCTCATGCTGTCTTTAGAATTTATATCAAATTAAACGCCTTTTCATTCTTGCTATGTGTAATATGGGGTTCCTGAAGTAAATGCATCTGATTTAATCCATGTACCTACACAAAGATAATTACAAAATAATGATTGATTTTATCTTTTGCAATACAATAAGCATGCGACAATTAAGACTAGTTGGGATGAACTAGAGATTCACAAGGATTCTAACAATACACAGTTTTCAAAATAAAAGCACAGCACCAGTACTGCTTCCCAGTTAGCAAAGCGTTCAGTAGCATTAAAGCACATATTGGCTAATATGTTATTACGGTCACTCTTACAATGACAGACCTCACAGGCAGGACAAAGGACAAAAGAAAAGTATGAATGAGGTGAATGAAATCATTTCACCTGCAGCATTTTAATGAAAAGCGAGGAACGCTACAGGCACTTATAAGGGCAAAATGTGAGGGGAGGTGGGGTTAGTTGTGGGTGAGACGGGTGGAGGTGGAAGCGTGGGCCGGCGGGTGGAGGTTGAAGCGTGGGCCGGCGGGTGGAGGTGGAAGCGTGGGCCGGCGGGTGGAGGTGGAAGCGTGGGCCGGCGGGTGGAGGTGGAAGCGTGGGCCGGCGGGTGGAGGTTGAAGCGTGGGCCGGCGGGTGGAGGTTGAAGCGTGGGCCGGCGGGTGGAGGTGGAAGCGTGGGCCGGCGGGTGGAGGTTGAAGCGTGGGCCGGCGGGTGGAGGTGGAAGCGTGGGCCGGCGGGTGGAGGTGGAAGCGTGGGCCGGCGGGTGGAGGTGGAAGCGTGGGCCGGCGGGTGGAGGCGTCTTTTGTGTTTATGCAGCATCGGTGTTCTCGTCAAACGATATGCGATTTACTTTGCGTTTGACTAATAACACACAGAGCAGTTAATGTCAGTCTCTCCGGTCTGCAGGATGGTCCCTTTCTCCACTGTAACACACTCACGCAGTCTCTTTAAACACATTCATATATTCTATCTAATCAAATCGCTGGTGTAAAACTCACATATTTTTAAATACATCTAAAGAATCACGTGGCCTTAGTAAATCAGCGGGTGATTAATAAGCAGAGAGCAGGTGTAGCCAGGGGCGAAAGCATCAGGGCAGTGCAGGTTGTAAGACTCTCCACTGCCTCTGTGTGCTTGAACGAAGCGCTCTCCACGTATCAACACCAGCGTCGCTCTGCTGAGGGAGGACTACTCCTGGGTCTCAAGCAGGAGCCAATCAGGAGGCCTGCAGGCTTTTCTGCGCATGCTCCAGATCGCTAATAATGTCTGAATACGTGAGCCCTGTCATACCCCATTGAACCATATTATTGTCTAAATGTGTCATGTCAGGGTGTAGGGGTTTTGATAGAGGTTACTGCAGAGAACCATACTCCACTAAACATCTCAGAAAAATGAACCTTCAGCCATGTATTACGGATCAGCTGAACACTAGCAGCCCCATTGTTTGTTTTGAAAACACTGGCTAATTATACAGGAGTTGTGGTTAAAGACTTCTACTGTTCTGATCACAGTTGGCTGTCTCATCATATAATAGTCCAACAGGGCTCACATTTTAATGCTGACATCGCATCTAAAAATAAGCCCTACAGTGAAACCAGTGATTCTGATTTCCATCCACTGCATCAATCTTTAATCACACCAGAAACATTCCACTGAGGTTAATACGTGTATTTATAGACCATTTTAAGGAAGTATTTTAGTAAGCTGCAGTTACAGACAAGAACAGGATGGCTGGTGCTTAGTAGATTTGTTTACGTTTGTGAAGACTGACGTGTTTGCTTAATCAAAGTCCTGGCCACATATTCTGGCCCAGTTCTAGGAAGCATCCCATCTGCTTTGACAATCTGTTTTGATGGAATTTGGTTGTTTTTTGTTTCGCTCTCATCTAGGCTCAGTGTGTCTGCCTGAGGTGTCCGAGTTCTCACTTTATATAGTGCAATGAAAACCTGGGAAAGCGATCACAGTAAAGAATATGAACACACACCCTGCGCACAAAACCACAGTCTGGAATATTAGCACACCCTGAGCACAGCACCACAGTCCCGAACACTGTACCACAGGAGGAAGGAGCTTGCATGACATCAAGGAAAATCTGCTAATTTACTACTTCTGACATGCATATCTGATAGACAAACATCTATCTATCTACCTATGTATGCATGGATATATGCATATATACACTCACAGGCCACTTTATTAGGTACACCTGTCCAACTGCTCATTAACACAAATGTTGAATCAGTCAATCACATGGCTGCAACTCAATGCATTTAGGCATGTAGACATGGCCAAGACGATCTGCTACAGTTCAAACCAAGCATCAGAATGGGGAGGAAAGGTGATTTAAGTGACTTTGAATGTGGCATCGTTGCTGATGCCAGACGAGCTTGTCTGAGTATTTCAGAAACTGCTGATTTACTGGAATTTTCACACACAACCATCTCGAGGGTTTACAGAGAATGGTCCAAAAAAGAGAAATACCCAGTGAGTGGCAGTTCTGTTGACCCAAATGTCTTGTTGATGCCAGAGGTCAAAGGAGGATGGCCAAATTGGTTCAAGCTGATAGAACGGCAACAGTAACTCAAATAACCAGTCGTTACAACCAAGGCATGCAGAAGAGCATCTCTGAACACACAACACTTCAAACCTTGAGGCAGATGGGCTACAGCATCAGAAGACCACACCGGGTGCCACTCCTGTCAGCTAAGAACAGGAAACTGAGACTACAATTCTTACAGGGTCTCCAAAGTTGGAAAATATAAGATTGGAAAAAGAAGATTAAGCCCATTAGTACCAATTGAGCACCCTGTCAATGCCACAGCCTACCTGAGTATTGTTGCTGACCATGTCCATCCCTTTATGACCACAGTGTACCCATCTCGTGATGGCTACTTCCAGCAGGATAACGCACCATGTCATAAAGTGCGAATCATCTCAGACTGGCTTCTTGAACACAACAATGAGTTCACTGTACTCGAATGGCCTCCACAGTCACCAGATCTCAATCCAATAGAGCACCTTTGGGATGTGGTGGAACGGGAGATTCACATCATGGATGTGCAGCCGACAAATCTGCAGCAACTGTGTGATGCTATCATGTCAATATGGACCAGACTCTCTGAGGAATGTTTGTAGTACCTTGTTGAATCTATGCCACAAAGGATTAAGGCAGTTCTGAAGGTAAAAGGGAGTCCAACCAGGTACTAGCAAGGTGTACCTAATAGAGTGGCCAGTGATTATATATATATATATATATATACACAGACAGACAGACAAACAGACAGAGTTTTTAAACCTCTTGGTCCTGCACTTGAGAAGGAGCAGTCGGTCACTGAACAGCCTCCTCTGGTTGCTGATGACAGTGTGCAGAGGATGACTGGCATCGTCCATAATGCCCAGCAGTATACAATATATTGCCAAAAGTATTCGCTCACCCATCCAGATAATCGGAATCAGGTGTTCCAAACACAATCACCATGATCACAGGTGTATACAATTAAGCACCTAGGCATGTAGACTGTTTATACAAACATTTGTGAAAGAATGGGTCACTCTCAGGAGCTCAATGAATTCCAGTGTGGAACTGTGATAAGATGCCACCTGTGCAACAAATCCAGTCATGAAATGTCCTGGCGTCTTGTCCTAAATATTCCACAGACAACTGTCAGCTGTATTATAAGAAAATGGAAGTGTTTGGGAATGACAGCAACTCGGCCACGAAGTGGTAGGCAATGTAAACTGATGGAGCGGGGTCAGCAGATGCTGAAGCGTATAGTGCAAAGTCAGTCACTACAGACACCCAAACTTCATGTGACCTTCAGATGAGCTCAAGTGCACAGAGAGCTTCATGTAATGGGTTTCCATGGTCGAGCAGCTGCATCCAAGCCATACATCACCAAGTGCAATGCAAAGCGTTGGATGCTGTGGTGTAAAGCACGCCGCCACTGGACTCTAGAGCAGTGGAGGTGCGTTCTCTGGAGTGGCGAATCACGCTTCTCCATCTGGCAATCTGATAGACGAGTCTGGGTTTGGCGGTTGCCACGAGAACGGTACTTGTCTGACTGCATTGTGCCAAGTGTAAAGTTTGGTGGAGGGAGGATTATGGTGTGGGGTTGTTTTTCAGGAGCTGGGCTTGGCCCCTTAGTTCCAGTGAAAGGAACTCTGAATGCTTCAGCATACCAAGACATTTTGGACAATTCCATGCTCCCAACTTTGTGGGAACAGTTTAGAGCTGGCCCCTTCCTCTTCCAGCATGACTGCACCAGTGCACAAAGCAAGGTCCATGAAGACACATATGGAGTCTGGTGTGGATGAACTTGACTGGCCTCCTGACCTCAACCCGATAGAACATCTTTGGGATGAATTAGAGCGGAGACTGAGAGCCAGGCCAACCATCAGTATGTGACCTCACAAATGCCCTTCTGGACAAAAAATCCCCATAAACACATTACTAAATCTTGTGGAGATCCTTCCTATGTCCAAAGGGTGGATTAGGAAAGGGATGTCACTTAAACTCATATGTGGGTCATGGAAGGTGAGCTAATATATATATATATATATATATATATATATATATATATATATATATATATATATATATATATATATATATATATATATATATATAAACTATTTTGCCAAAAGTTATTTGCTCACCTTTCTTGACTACATGTGTGTGTGTGTGTGTGTGTGTGTTTGTGTGTGTGTGTGTGTGTGTGTGTGTGTGTGTGTGTGTGTGTGTGTGTGTGTGTGTGTGAATATATATGTACAGGTACAGGTGCAAGTTCTGTATATCACGAAAAGCAAACAAACCACCATACGTATACGTTAGGTTACTTTCTGAGTTACTCTGAACAGACAGCAGTGTGCAGGCATCCCAAGTTGCAAAAGTTGATTTCAGGGAGGTTACCCCCCCCGAGGTTAAATTGTTTTTTTTTTGTTTTTTTTAATTATTATTATTTTTTTTTTATTAAATGGCCCACCTCCACCCCCCCATCTTTGGAGGACAACTTTGTTTTTATGTACAGTTCATATAACAATTATAACAATATGCAAAGTGATAATTATTGGGGTTAGGTGGACCAAGAAAAGAGGGGGAGAGAAATAATAAAAAGGGAAAAGACAGAAGGGCAGGGGAAAAAAATTAATAAATAAATTAATAATAATAATAATTATTATTATTATTATTATTATTATTATTATATATAAAGAAAAAGAAAAAAAATACCCCAACCAGCTCGAATGACCACAGCAAAGTAAAGCAGAAAGTGTACCAAAGACATTTAGCACAAATGACTTGATGTATGTGTGAGTGTGTGTTTATGTGTAACCTAGTTGTGCAACATAGGATAAATGTACGGAATGTACTTACCAGCAAGGATAGAAAGCTGCGACAACATTCCCCCAGAGGCCAGAGGTAGGCAGAGAAAGACCCGGGAATCCCACCCGCCCTCGGCCCCCCCAGGAGCCGTGGAGCCCCAGGGCAGCACTTCCCAGTGACCCTCGCATGCCCGCCCCCACAGGCGGGAGAGTGAGAACCCCGGACTGCGCCCCCACAGCCAAGGAGTGCAGGTCCAGGGGAACCAGAGGAAACAGAGCCTCCCCCAGGATGCCCCCTCCCCCCGCTGTAGGCCGGTAGCAAAGCCCCAGCACCCCGCGCCCTGGAAAACCACCCACCACCCGGCAGGGCCCCCCTCCCGCCGAGGAGCCCCGAGCCACCCCGGACCACAACCGCCCAGGGGAGCGGACCAGCCGCCCCCACGCTGGAGCACCAGGCCGGGCCCCAGAACCCGAAGGCGCCCCCCTCCGGAGCGGAGCAGTAACCACAGGGGAGCAGCCGGAAGCGGACCGGGCACGACTCGCCCCCGACCCAGAACCAGCCGTCCTAACTCATATACTCAACTCATATATGCATTTGCCCCTATACACCTTATATATACCCACACCCATCCCCATACACATACACACACGTGCCCCCAAACTCACCTTCACATGTAGACCCTCACACATATACACCTACACGCACATGCACATTCATCCCAACATGACTTCCTCCACACATCCGACCACACCCATATACACTCTTGCGCACATGGGCCCACCCCTAAATGTGCCCACACCCCAATATATACACACATACCCATATATTCCCCCCAACATGTGCTCAATACTTAATAAATAATAAATAAAACTGAATTTCCTTCACTCAGGCTATATTTCAATATTTAAACCTTAAACTGTCAGATGAAACATGAATACCAGTTGCTTTACTGTTTTTGGCATGTCTGTGTTCACATGGAGGGATCGGTAGTTGGAGTCCTGTTTCTTTATTTGCTTATTTGCCTGTTTTTGTTGAGTGATTATTTGGTTGGTATAGTGTAGTGGGTAACAAGGCTGTGGGACTGTGGGACTCAGACCCCTGTGCCAGCAATCACACCAGGACTCCACCCTAATTATGCGGAATATGATCGAGACTGTAAGATCTGGGTGATGCTGTTTAATTTGTTTGTGTTTCTAAACACATAACCTGAATGTTGATCCTGTCCACCACTCAGTAAATTTGACTCTGCATTGCATTCATTATATTTGCACATAAGCAAATAGGTGTTTTCTCTTTACATCTGCAAACATCAAACTGTGTCATGTGTACTGTGATGGAGAATAGAGAGAAGTGTTTGCACAACATCTGTCATAAACATGTTTTACATGTTAAACCTTGTGCACTACAGTTGGTTCCGTGTGAGTAACAGCAGTAAACTATAGTAAAAAGGGGTAGAGAAAAATGTAGTGATGAAAACAAGATTTCCAAAGAAATGGGATGTTTGGACAGATCAGCTGTGTCAAAGACGTCTACATGTACACTACAGTATTGTAACGTGTATACATGTGCTTTACAGTGTTGTAAACATGAATACATGTGCACTACAGTGTTGTATCATGTGTATACATGTGCTTTACAGTGTTGTAAACATGAATACATGTACACTACAGTTTGGTAAAGACGTATACATGTATAGAACAATGTTGTATACATGTCTACATGTGCACTGCAGTTTTGTACACGTGTACATGTGCGCTACAATTTTGTAAACATGTATAGGCTACATGTGCACTACAGTTTTGTAAACATGTCTACATGTGCACTACAGCTCTGAATCTCTCCACATCTACTGTGGTCCACAGTACAGCACTCTGCCCAGCAGTTCCTGACCTCATGTCATCCTTGTGCACAGCCTAGAGATAAAGACACACATGTCTTTGATGTTTTGGCTCATCTGTGGGAGATTAATGTAAAATCCTTACAAAGCGATGTGGTCTCTACACCATGCTGGAGGATTCTGAAGTGTTGAAGTGTAAGATTAGCTGCTGCGTTACTAGTTCAATGATAAATGAACACGATAGGAATTCTTGTAGTTTTAACAGCAGATTGTTTACAGGTCAGTGCTCTCTCTGAACAGGCAAAAATATTCAAGCATTTTCCTATTTTTCTGCACCAAGTATCCATTCTCACTACAAAACAGAAACTTAACAACTGTGAATAAGGGAGTTTTTGCAGGCCTTGGAAAGTGAAGAGCTATATCGCAGATAGAAATGCATAGGTTTATAATAGATGGTGGTATTTTAACAAGAATTTCCAAGCCTCACTGGCAGGATGTGCTATATTATATGTTTATTCCAGGATGTGCTATATTATATGTATATTCCAGGATGTGCAATAATATATGTATATTCCAGGATGTGCAATAATATATGTATATTCCAGGATGTGCAATATTATATGTATATTCCAGGATGTGCTATATTATATGTATATTCCAGGATGTGCTATAATATATGTATATTCCAGGATGTGCTATATTATATGTATATTCCAGGATGTGCTATATTTTATGTATATTCCAGGATGTGCTATAATATATGTATATTCCAGGATGTGCTATATTGTGCTATATTTTATGTATATTCCAGGATGTGCTATAATATATGTATATTCCAGGATGTGCTATATTGTGCTATATTTTATGTATATTCCAGGATGTGCTATAATATATGTATATTCCAGGATGTGCTATATTATATGTATATTCTAGGATGTGCTATATTGTATGTATATTCCAGGATGTGCTATAATATATGTTTATTTCAGGATGTGCTATATTATATGTATATTTTAGTATGTGCTATATTATAAGCATATTCTAGGATACGCTATACTATATGTATATTCCAGGAGGCGCTGTACTATGTACATTATATTATAACCAGTGCAATATTATTTTAAACAGAGTGAAATAATTATGTGCAATACCTCTTTGGCTCGTATATTCTATTGTTTTTTTATTATTTATTATTATTAGCACTAGTTTAATCTTTGTAATCTGTATATATTCACTCTTTTTTCTCCTACTGTAATGATACTGCTGGAATCTTAGATAGATAGATAGATAGATAGATAGATAGATAGATAGATAGATAGATAGATAGATAGATAGATTGATTGATTGATTGATTGATTGATTGATTGATTGATTGATTGTATTAATGCCAAAAATTAGTGGTGTCAGTTCCAGGTTCAGAGATTAAAAGTCCTCACCAGGATTTTGCTCAAGCTTGCTAGATTTTCTAATTAGCAATCCAGGTAAAATTAGTGGAATCAACATAATCCAGGAAGCCTGAACAAAATCCTTATGAGGACTTTTAATCTCTGAACCTGGAACTGACACCTCTACCAAAAATGTCATCAGTGCATCTCGGAAGTACAAAGATGTAAAGGTGTAATATATTGTTACAAAACAAAATGTTTGTTAATGAATCCATTAGCATAAGATTAGCATAAGATCCAATTTTAGTATCCATAGAAACTTATTTTATTTTAAACTACACCTTCACTACTGGAATGAAAGGTGAAGCAGTTTAGAGTGAACACAGATTTAACTGTGGGAGGATTTTAACCCAAATGTGGGAGGGTTTAACCCAACTGTGGTTTAAGACAGCTGTGGGAGGGTTTATTCCAACTGTGGAAGGGTTTAACCCAACTGTGGTTTAAGACAGCTGTGGGAGGGTTTATTCCAACTGTGGTTTAAGTTTTAAGACAGTTGTGGGAGGGTTTATTCCAACTGTGGTTTAAGTTTTAAGACAGCTGTGGGAGGTTTAAGACATTTGTGGGAGGGTTTAAGACAGCTGTGGGAGGGTTTAAGACACTTGTGCAATGGCTGTGCATAAACTTCTTCTTCTTCTTCTCCTTCTTTCAAGCATTTAAGATTGGGTAAAAACTGTGAAGATTGTACCCTAACATATGTAGGTAAGGGCTGAACAGTTGGTTGAAAAATATCATCCAGAAATTAGGATATTATTTCTGTTTGGCAGGATAAGCAGATACAACGTTGTGGTTTTCAGGTAAAGCTGATCATACTGTTTACAGCTACAGGGCTGAGGGCAGAGTTTCATCATGGGTGAGTCGGTGTGAGTAAATTAACCGTAAACAAATAAACAATCAAGCAGAACAGGCAATCAGTTTTTCCAAATTCCTTTCTTTACATTCTTACTGGTAACCACCTTTGCATGCAATAGCCTGACAGCACAGAGTGATATAACAGAAGTTCACCCCAATTGTCCCAATGGAATAAGTGTGGCTGTCTGCGTGGATTCTGTCAGCAACTCCAACTTGTTCTTTAGATGTCCTAGCCCCCCACTCCATGATGCATCTCTCCCCACTGAAATGAAAGAGAGAAAGAGAGAAAGTTGTTTTGCTCTGGCATTTTTAATATTCTTTTGTATTCGCTGTTTGCAACTCCCTCTTTCGGAGAACAAAGTGGCAGAGTGTTTTTTAAAATGCAGAACTGCTTTGGTGGCGTGTGCTGCGTCTCCCCACTGAGAAGATGGTGCCTTCCTCCTCTCAGCACCTCCGTCTTCACTTCTTCCCTCATTCTCAAGCTCCTTCTTTTCACGCACATCTTCACTTTAGAGAAGTTTAGGGGGAGCAGGAAGTCCCCTCCCTTCCGTCTTTCATCTGTCTGCACAGTGAACAGGAGAGAGCATGTGTTGGAGCCTTCTGCAGCGCCCTGGCGCCACGCATCAATGGCGCGCGCTTTCCCAGACTACCCGCCTGTCACCGCGTTCCCGTCCCCACCTGGGCTGCAACGTCCCGCACGCGCTCAAAGACACGCGGACGCCTGTCTCACACTAACCAGCTACTGCCGCCGTCTCCACCGCCATGGGGCCTTTACCTGCAGCCTGGACCTTCACAATCATTTAGCAGCCGTCTGTATTCGGAAGTCGTTCAGTAATAAATATTTATATATTTATAATTTTCATTTTTTAAATTTTTATTGTTGTTGAGTTCTTGTACTTTTTTATATCTCTTACAAGAATAATTTATACAGGTTATTTCTTTGAAGATGCATGCAGACCTTTCAAATTGCCTTCCAGTAACTTCAGGGATTTTTTTTTCCAAATACTTTTACGCATAAGTAATTTAAGAAGAATGTTCGTTATCTCACATTTAGAATTTTCCAGTTATTCTTGCATTTCACAAATTACTAATTAATTGTATCAATTTCATAACTACTTATCCTTAACAGACCTTTTCGACTGTTTCACTGTTATTTCAATTATAATTACAAATGCCCAGAGCTGCCTGCTACAGCTGTCTAAACTACATACAAATATATCTGTGTCTTCTATCATTTGAGTTCTCAGAAAATTATATGTATGTCTCACATGACAGACACACCTTTCAAAAACGTACACAGTAATTGTCAGAAAGACAATAACACAAGGGTAGAACTTGTGTTTCTTCACCATACCAATAGTGCTGAAGCGTTAATGCAACAGGGAAACCTAGAGCTAAACACTGTATCAATCTGTGCACAATATACTTGTGTTCTGTTTCAAATTATGTTTGTATCTTGCTACCCCAAAGCTTCACTATAACACAGTTACTAAGCAGCCATCTGTTAGTGCAGCATAGTTATGAACAGACGTTCAACTTTGACCATTTTCTCTTTAATATTAAAACAGAGCACAGTACCATCTAGTAGTTTATGAAGGTCTCTGTTGTGTAATATGATATTTACAAGTCTGTTCCAAGGTTTATGAGTTTATGAGGTACGTGCACGTGTGTGTGTGTGTGTGTGTGTGTGTGTGTGTGTGTGTGTGTGTGTGTGGTGGAGGGGGAGAAGAGGGACTGAGAGATTATAGTCGTTTCCCAGGTGTTCCATTACATCATTAATTAAATAATGTAAATGCGAGTAAGACAAGGGCTGCACTGTCCTCAGCACGGTCTCAGGTAGCTGTACAGTCCACAGCACAGAATCGGGTTTGTCCTCAGAACACACTCAGGTAACTGTACTGTCCTCAGCACTGTCCTCATCCTCTTCCTGCTGGTGTCGTCCGACTAACAGCTCTCCCTGGTGGATCAAATCGGTAGACTACGAACACGCAAACAGTCCAAATTGGCCCCCAGGAGTGCTGGAATCAATCTAAGCTGAACAGAGCAGGAAGGGAAGGGTTAGGGTGTGGAGAAGGTAGAGGAGTGTCACACTACAGACACCATCACACACCTTCACTGGGATGTAACCAAACCTCTTGTGTAATGTCGTGATGCGTTAGATCTAATTCAGACTAATTTCACAGCGTTTGTTAATGTCTGTTTGGTTCATATAGGATTAATGGTGTACAGAATATCTTTTAGACTCCACAGAAGGTAGAGAAGGCATGTAGCTTCGTGGGAGAAGTATTTTTCTTACTGTGTCGCTGAGTCACTCTGAGGCTAAAACAACATGGATGGCTTCTATTTACATTTCTGCTCCCTTCCTCTCTTACCTTATCTGGGAGGATGTCGAGCATGCGAACACTGAACATTAGCCCATTAGCATCAGGGGCAGCTGTTAACTTTGCAGGATCCAACAGTGTCAAGTCAAGTAGGAAACAGCTAGGAAAAATACCTCTCACATGAACTTCAAGCTATATGCCTTTTCTACCTTCTGTGGAGGCTAAAATATATTCTGTACACCATTAGTCCTTAGCACCACACAGACATTAATAAACGCTGTGAAACCTTGCAGGATCCAACAGTGTCAAGTATCTCAAATTAAATACATTATTATAAAATACTCCAGGGCTGACACACTCAAACTATATATCAGGCAAGAGAAGACCTGCTCAAAGACCTGCTGTTAAAAGGGCAGACTCCTCAAACAAACTGCTCAAAGCAAGACCTGCATAAGAAGAAGACCTTCTCAAAAACATAGAGGAAAAAAAATTGTAGTTGCCACAAAGTTTTTCACGTAGGCGCTCTCCTGTACTTTGTTAAGCTAACCGATGGAGCATAGTTGGGTTGATCTGTTCAGAAGACAGCACACATCATTAGGAAGAGTTTCACAAACCTGTCCTGCCTCTGGGGAGTAGGTGACAGATCATCACAGCCCTGGGGTTTTACCTTCCCTTTAGAATATGTGAATCAAAGATGAGAACCTGAATAAAATAAGATGAAATACTTTCATACCACTTTTTTCCCGTCATTTTTCAAAAGTATAATTGTTCTCCCTGGTACGGGCCTGAATTTAACCTGCTCATTATTGAGGCTGGTTGTTCAGACAGATGGGTGAGGTGCTGTGGAGAAGACAAGAACAAAGAAAAGCAGAAGAACAGAGAACAGCAGAGCTATGGATGCTGGGATGGCAAGAATGAATATATAACCGCTATGGATGCTGGGATGGAATATATTATCACTTGCTGACCTTTGCATATCGCAGTGCATGGCTACATGGAAGAGCACGACCTACACCCAGGAGCATGAACTTCACCCAGGAGCACAAACTACACCCAGGAGCATGAACTACACCCAGGAGCACGAACTACACCCAGGAGCATGAACTACACCCAGGAGCATGACCTACACCCAGGAGCATGAACTACACCCAGGAGCACGAACTACACCCAGGAGCATGAACTACACCCAGGAGCACGACCTACACCCAGGAGCACGAACTACACCCAGGAGCATGAACTACACCCAGGAGCATGAACTACACCCAGGAGCATGAACTACATCCAGGAGCACGAACTACACCCAGGAGCACGAACTACACCCAGGAGCATGAACTACACCCAGGAGCACGACCTACACCCAGGAGCACAAACTACACCCAGGAGCATGAACTACACCCAGGAGCACGAACTACACCCAGGAGCACGAACTACACCCAGGAGCATGAACTACACCCAGGAGCACGAACTACACCCAGGAGCATGAACTACACCCAGGAGCACGAACTACACCCAGGAGCATGAACTACACCCAGGAGCACGAACTACACCCAGGAGCACGAACTACACCCAGGAGCACAAACTACACCCAGGAGCATGAACTACACCCAGGAGCACGAACTACACCCAGGAGCATGAACTACACCCAGGAGCACGAACTACACCCAGGAGCACGAACTACACCCAGGAGCATGAACTACACCTAGGGGTGTGAACACACGCAGCACCAGAAACTGAATAAGTGTCAAAATGGAGTCTTCGTAGCTGCCAAAGTCTTCAGAAATTGTAAGAGAAAATAACCCCCATGTCATCTGAAACTAAACGATTTTCAAGAGATTTTACATGTTTTACATAAAGCCACATTTAGAAGGTGTGCTGTTCACTGGGCGTGGCCTGGTCTGCAGACATCATGTGTGTCAGAAGACGCTACTTTTCCAGTGCTCCCACAGAAGATGAAGGGTTTCATTATCATTGTCTGAGAGGTCTTCGTTGTCTCCATAAGCCTCATAAGTTATGACTAAACCCTGTTCAACCGCATCAAACTCACTCTACTTATGGTTCATTATAAACCATAAAGAGAAAATAGGCCACTCCTCATTCCTTTCCCCTATATGTACACATGTAATTGTGCCTTTAATGGTTTATTTATTTGTCATTTCACTAACACACTACAGAAAGTGTGCATAAGGACTATGCTGGGGGCTTTTTAATGTGTAAGATTGTACCTACACTGTGAGCCATTCTGGGTCTCTGAGAGACATGTGCAGTGTGTGATCCAGGCAGTACATAAAGCCCATCCACATGGGAGTCTTTGTCAATGCTAATTGGCCCAGCAACCCCTAGCAGTGAAGTGGAACACCATTTTCTACACACAACACTTGTTAACTGGTATGTCCAGTGCTGAGAGGTTCCCTTTCTGAGCTTGGCTGTGTGTGTGTGTGTGTGTGTGTGTGTGTGTGTGTGTGTGTGTGTGAGGGTGGGGGGCCTTTAACCTGCATTAGGAGTCAGATCCTCTGAGACAGCACAGGAGCTGCTGTTGTAATTTCCATAAGGACATATAACGCAGCGAATCCCCCTCTGCTGTGTCTGGATACCCATTACGCCTTCAGTACTGTTTACGTCTGTAACGAGGGACTCACAAAGTCTGCACAAACACGGAGGGTTACTTTAATGAAGGCCAGAAACACCCGAGCAGATGAACAGAGTGCCACAGATCAGACGGACTGTAGACATACACATAAACGGGGTGCTGCCGATCAAACAGACTGCAGACGTACAGGTAATGTCCTGTAAGCAGGCTCCACCCCTGCTGGAACACAATCCCTGTACTGGAAATGGTTTAAACAGGCTAAGGTCAATTTGCTGGCTAACAAGACAGCATACAGAGAAACAGCACAGTTCAGAAGTTATCATTAAATAACAAGAGACTTCACAAACTCCAACGACCAACGGTGGGGTGGATATATAGTATTAATGGGTCTAGAGACTCTCTAGTCATGAGAGTTGATGAGTTTGTGAAAAACAAGTGGAACTAGTGGTCAATAGGGCGGCGACGCTGAGCTCTGGGGCACAGACCAAGGTGTGACAAACGCTACCCTAATATTATCTTTAAGGATTAAAGACATGCTGCAGTCTGTCCTCTAGAAAGGGAACTCAGGGATGAGAGCAGGAAAGAGAAGAAGCAAGAGAAGCCGTCTCCGTCTGGGCCGGCGTGGCTGCCGTGAACCGCTTGAGGCATTTAAAGACATAGAGTCCATTTCTACTCACACTGTATAATATATGAGATAAACTGACCTTTAGAGAAGAATGAGATAGTCATTAGTAGGTGAGAATGTAAAAACGTCAACACACACGATCGCGTCTGCTCCATTATTTCCTCAGTAGCCATACTGCCTCTCTGGTTAAATTCCCTTTGTTCTCAGAAGTGCTCATTAACAAACACGGTGCCTTCTGATGTCTATAGTTTTACATAATTAGACCCCAAGAGACTTTGTGCTTGAGTTTTAGTTTGCTTTATTCTGCATTAAAAGCACAATTTGCGTAATTTCTCAAGAGTTTAACCTTGCTGACAACAACAAGCAAAGCTAAAGAGAAATTTTACTCAACACGAAAGTTTAATTGAAATATTGCTCTGTAGTCAATGGCAGTTGTCATGCTGTCAGAAGCACGTCATCCTTATGTGATTTTAGACTCTTACTCAGGAGGCCTGATGAAATGGCAAATTTATTTGAAAACTACTCTCAATGCACTGCACAAGTCTGCTCACATTAGCCTGTGCAATATTTGATGAGATTTTAAATGTTTTATTGCAGATGGATTTAAAACACAAATGCATTTACATCTTGTGAACTATAAACTGATAAAATGCCCAACTGTGACAGATATATAAACACAAAATTGCCTTAATGTTCCCACTGCTTGGTATATAGTGTATATAATAACACTTTAAAAAATCATTTGAAGTAAACAGCTATCTGTTAGTCTGCCGACATCAACAACAAAGAGGCAGTTTAAAGACTGCAGCATTCACGCCCTCTTCTTTCACGGCTCCAACAGGACCGTGGCTACTGCACACTGACTAGCGTGCGTGAATGTGGCACATGGACTTGCTCTCTGTCCACTGTCCCTGGACAGTGATCGTGCCTCCCAAAGTACCAGACGCAGCTCCAGTCCAGGGGAGAGCCACTCCGCCTAAGCCGGCATCACAGCCTCCTCCCTGGGCACCACTGGCGGGACCTCTCTGGTCCTCTCTCTCTCTCTCTCTCTCTCTCTCTCTCTCTCTCTCTCCTGCTCTCCTCCCTGTTGTTGGCGTTCACTGCAGCCTTGGGGTGGAGCTCGCCTTTGAAGTCCTGCCTGCAGTCTCCTCGCGCTCCCGCCCCGTCCCACCGCTGATGACCGATGCCCCCCCCCCCCCCCCACCATCCCCGCCATCTTCCATCACATCACATCGGGTTGCCCGGGTGATAGCAGGAATTCCAAGCAGATTCTCCACTGGAGAGACGGAGGACAATAAAGTACAAATGACAGGAGCAGATGGTGCGCTTTATTGTCCCCAGAAATGCAAACGCTACGATGTCTTTCCAGGGTGGGTTCATTCGGCCTGCCCTGGTTATGGCCTGCTAACTGCAGGCACCTGGAGCCGTGAATTAAGCCGTGATGGGGCAAACGGAAGAAAACACGAAAATAATGAAAAAGTTATTGAAGATCACCGCTACCCAAACAGTGCAATCTATGGGTACGAATGTAAATGAATTGAAGTCTTTTAGCCGGGGAGGTACTTGGCGTTGGAGCTCTAGCAGTGTGCCATTGTTTTTCTCTCTGTGTTTGAATGAATATGAACCTAATTTGTGTTTTGTGATAGATGGGGTATGCGGTCAGTAAATCCATCAATTTACAAGGTCATAATACATAATATTTATAAACACCTGGTGTTAGTCAGTCCCGTGTCACCCCCAGTGAGGAGAGCTGTCGCAGAGACACTCCTGGGTGGCAGACCGTTCTCCAGCCTGCACAGACACCGACGCTAGAGTCTCCAGTCACTGTCCTGTGTATGATCACACCAGCACAGCCCTCACCACCATGCCACGACTATGCCAAATAACCCTCTGTCACCCAAATAAAACTCCACCAAAACTTATTTTGTTAGCAGCGCTCTTGTGGTCAGAAACTGACCAAAGATAGGAAAAAGTTCTGCATAGCAACAGGTCAAAAATGTTCCGTCATCTTATACTTTTGTAAAATGCACATTAGATATGTGTTCAGAGTCAAATCATTGTCAGCATGTCACTGTCCTGTTTGAGACATTAAACCTCTGTGAGTTCACCCAAGAAACATCCCCCAATGATGAGATGTTGAGCAGATGACTCAGACAAACAAGGAAGACGTAATGGAGGTAACTGGGGTCTCTCTTGGTTAGCCCGCCCATGGCACGTACCTCAGACGGCTGACGGTGAAACCCACCAATGGCTGGCACCAGTAAGGGAAGAGCAGAAGCATTAGCATGAGATCAATCAAAACGGGCCGTACCAGATCAGATATTACCCAAGGTGTGGACTAACATCACTGATCATGTCTGAGAAGAACACACTTCCAGGAACAGCAAGAACAGTGACCTAGTCACAGAGTGTCTCCCTCCCTCCCTCCCTCCCAGTCTGAAAAAGACACCATCCACAACACTAAAGCTACCACAGCAGTCTCCCTCTATATCTTAGGAGCTATTCGTCGTGTTTGCTGCTTATTTGCACGTTTGGAAAGTCACCCAGTAACGGAGGCCGTCTCCAGCGATGACCGAGCCGTGTGCGTCTGCTCCCCCTCCCAGTTCTTCGGTGGGTTGAGCAAATCGGAGCAGGGAAGCATGCGGGAGGGTCTCCCGAGGCGCCGCTGAACAGCCCACTATCCGTCACCACCTTCCTCCTCGTCTTTAACAGCCTCCACCCCTCACGCAGGCCTCCACCCTGCTCTCTCCTGGCTTTACTGCTCTACTTTGGGATAATTCTGTGGTATTAACTGGCTGGAGTTATTACCCTTTATATGAGACGTCTATGTTGAGAGCAGTTTATGAGATTCTGGTCTCAGTGGGGGAGATGATGAAGCAGAGGCAGCCCGTCATCCAGAGCTTTATAATAGTATCAGCTGGGAAATACACAATGCCATGGGTTATTGATATACCCATATCTGCTCTTCTGCTGACAAATCTGAAGGCTTCACAGAAGGGGCACATAATCGTGAAAAATCTCTCCGCTAATATGCTCTTCCTGGGTCTTCTCTCAGAGGCTTTTTCTCCTTCTCACACTCCGTATTATTATGATAAATGATTTCAGGTTTAATGACAGCAGTGATGGTATGTTAACAAAGACAAAATACTCTGGATTATTTTGTATTCCTTGGTATTAATATAAAATGGTAAAAAAAAAAGTGTGATGGATTTTATGTCTTAAATTGGATACACATTTCATATCGATAACATATCAAGCGATCGAATTAAGACTGTCACTGATTTCATTCAGCCGACTAAGAGCCGACGACAACCTCTATTGTCCATAGATATGAGATGTGCAAGATTTGCACTGGCATTAATGATTTAACTTACTGAGATATTGTTTAAATGACAAACCTAGTCATTATAACACGTTATGGAGATTTCACCACAGCTATGCGTCAGGACTGTATTTTGTACATTGAGTAGTATGTGTAACTGTAGTCGTAGTATGGGTAAATGCAGCCGTAGTATGGGTAACTGTAGGAGTAGCGTGGGTAACTGCAGCACAGTAGTGTGGGTAACTGTAGTAGTAGTAGTGTGGGTAACTGCAGTAGCATTGTGGGTAAATGCTGTAGTCTGTGTAACTGCAGTCGTAGTATGGGTAACTGTAGTAGTAGTGTGGGTAACTGCAGTCGTAGTATGGGTAACTGTAGTAGTAGTGTGGGTAACTGTAGTAGTAGTGTGGGTAACTGCAGCAGTAGTCTGTAACTGCAGCAGTAGTGTGGGCAACTGCAGTAGTAGTGTGGGTAACTGCAGCAGTAGTGTGGGTAACTGCAGCAGTAGTGAGGGTAACTGCAGTAGTAGTGTGGGTAACTGTAGTAGTAATGTGGGTAACTGCAGTAGTAGTGTGGGTAACTGCAGCAGTAGTGTGGGTAACTGCAGTCGTAGTGTGGGTAACTGCAGTCATAGTGTGGGTAACTGCAGTAGTAGTGTGGGTAACTGCAGTCATAGTGTGGGTAACTGCAGTCATAGTGTGGGTAACTGCAGTAGTAGTGTGGGTAACTGCAGTAGTAGTGTGGGTAACTGCAGTCGTAGTGTGGGTAACTGCAGTAGTAGTGTGGGTAACTGCAGTCGTAGTGTGGGTAACTGCAGTCATAGTGTGGGTAACTGCAGTAGTAGTGTGGGTAACTGTAGTAGTAGTGTGGGTAACTGCAGTAGTAGTGTGGGTAACTGCAGTCGTAGTGTGGGTAACTGCAGTAGTAGTGTGGGTAACTGCAGTCATAGTGTGGGTAACTGCAGTCATAGTGTGGGTAACTGCAGTAGTAGTGTGGGTAACTGTAGTAGTAATGTGGGTAACTGCAGTAGTAGTGTGGGTAACTGCAGTCGTAGTGTGGGTAACTGCAGTAGTAGTGTGGGTAACTGCAGTCATAGTGTGGGTAACTGCAGTCGTAGTGTGGGTAACTGCAGTAGTAGTGTGGGTAACTGCAGTAGTAGTGTGGGTAACTGCAGTAGTAGTGTGGGTAACTGCAGTCGTAGTGTGGGTAACTGCAGTAGTAGTGTGGGTAACTGCAGTCATAGTGTGGGTAACTGCAGTCATAGTGTGGGTAACTGCAGTAGTAGTGTGGGTAACTGTAGTAGTAATGTGGGTAACTGCAGTAGTAGTGTGGGTAACTGCAGTCGTAGTGTGGGTAACTGCAGTAGTAGTGTGGGTAACTGCAGTCATAGTGTGGGTAACTGCAGTCGTAGTGTGGGTAACTGCAGTAGTAGTGTGGGTAACTGCAGTAGTAGTGTGGGTAACTGCAGTAGTAGTGTGGGTAACTGCAGTCGTAGTGTGGGTAACTGCAGTAGTAGTGTGGGTAACTGCAGTCGTAGTGTGGGTAACTGCAGTAGTAGTGTGGGTAACTGCAGTAGTAGTGTGGGTAACTGCAGCAGTAGTGTGGGTAACTGCAGTCGTAGTGTGGGTAACTGCAGTCGTAGTGTGGGTAACTGCAGTAGTAGTGTGGGTAACTGCAGTAGTAGTGTGGGTAACTGCAGTCGTAGTGTGGGTAACTGCAGTCGTAGTGTGGGTAACTGCAGTCATAGTGTGGGTAACTGCAGTAGTAGTGTGGGTAACTGCAGTAGTAGTGTGGGTAACAGCAGTAGTAGTGTGGGTAACTGCAGTAGTAGTGTGGGTAACAGAAGAGATTTGGATCCCTTCCTAACTAGTTTGTGAGCCAAATTAGCTCATTTTGCGCTCTCATTTACATAAAAAGAATATAGAAGTGACCTAGATATGATATTTATTTATATACGTAGCTAATATTTTTTCACCCCAATTTTCTTCAGAGAAGATATCACACAGAGAGCTGGGAGGTATATTAAAGACATTTTTCAAAGGCATCTACAAAGTGAGGTATCCACTGAAACATCAGCGTCACCTTCTGTCTGACTTCGTAGGGTGCAAGACTTTTAACGGTGACTAAACCCTGCTTCTATTTATGGTTGTCAGCCAAGCTTTGGCGAGTCTCCGTCGAAATGAACACCAACTCACCTGTAATTTGTCTTCCCCACTGTCAGAATGTTACACTGGCAGCTGAGGACTGGTGAATCAGACATCCAACACGTCTATATCGCAAGCGTTAGTCACGGAGCGCGAGCTCTTTCTTTATGACATCAGCATGGCTAACGTCAGGGAAGCAGCCAACCGTGCGGCGTGGCGTCTGCTAATTGATGCGTGCGTTGGTTATCCAGGGCGGCCTGCGCGCTCACGATGTTTCCATGTAATCTCATTGTATCGCATTACACCAGTAGGGCACGATGTCTTCCCAATCCCTAATGGGGTCTATAAAAACCCAAAGTGGAAATAATTGTAAAGCATATTAACCAGCCCTCTGATGAGCAGAACGCAACTGTGCTCACATGGAGAATGTTGCTCTGCTGTTCATCTTGTTTATGGGCCGTGCTGAATTAGCTGGTACTGCAAAAGTTTGTTCGCACCTGGGACTGTGGGCTAACATCACAGTCAACGCAGCGGAATGTAATTAGCAACGGTAAGCCGTCACCGTGGGTACAATTAAAAACTACGCAGACAGCAGCATTTCACTGCAAATTGAATAAGATATTGTGTGGGAGTAGTGTTGTTAATTACATAAAACGCGCTAAACAACTATTAAGGGGCTGTTCGGAAAGTCCACGTACGATTGCACGAAACGCCATGTAGGTGAATTTAGAATTCATGACCTAGACGTTGTCCAGCTGCCAACGGCCTAACCAAACACACACATCATGTTGAACGTATTAACTGTAGCCTTTTGGACTGGATATTCCGATGTCAGGAACAATGTTCGCACATTTTATTTCTCCTTCCTGTTCTTGAGGATGCAAATTCGTCGGATCGGAGGTGTGAAGAGGGTCTCCATCTCGTTTAACTAACGCAGGCGAAGAGGCGCTGACCCGTGGTGTTCTCCGAGCTCTAACCCGCTAATTACGTTTCTGTGGAAAGGCCTCTGGAACTCCTGTGTGTCACAGCATCTTTTACACGGTTCAGCCGTTCCCTTTCAGTTTCCTGTTGTTCAGAATTCCATCCCCAGATAATGAAGTCAGTATCATCTTCCAAAGCTTTGCAGTGTTGTAAAAAATCTGCTAAGCTGTGGTTTGAGATGCCACATTCCAGTTGTGCGGATTCATAAATTAGAGGCTCACTGAATTCATAATCATTGCTTTATTTTATACAACAGGTGACAACCCAGTATCAAATCAAAGTGTATCATGTTCCATGTCAATGTTCAGCAGCATGAGGTCATGCTGTTTCGCCGAGTATGATTTAGGCGAGTGGAGTTGCGACTTAAAGGTGTCCTCGCTTGTACCAGGAAAACAGTGGAAAACAGGCAGCAGTGAGCAGCCCTCCTACACGGGCACTCGTGTGCAGTGGTGTGTGAGGAAGAGTGGCTCACGTGCACACCCCGAGCTCATTCAGGCCTTGGGTTACTCACAGCCCTTAACCAGATAAACCACACGGCTCTTACTCAGACCTACTGCTCGCGCTTGCTTAAGTAAATGTGAAGTGTTTTTCTGACTGGTGATGTGTGTGTGTGGTCGGAGCTTAGGCTGAGCCTGTGGCTAAAATCTGTCCACATCTTTTCGTAAGACCACATTTCTGACCTTTATCTTCAGCAAGACCTCATGAGAAGCAACAATCTGAAACAAAACAACACACTGTCACAAAGACACATCCACACGTTTGGTTTTGAACATTTTCAGGACATATATGTGTCATGTTTGTAGGTAGGTCATATATGTGTTACTGCAGTCTTTCTTCTAACCACATCGATAACAGGAAATAAACATTTTACTGTTTCAATATGCTTTTTAAAACCTATTTACAATATTTATTTGATGAGGAAAAATGGCTTGTTGTTCTCTGGCTTTCTTAATCATAAGACAGAAAACCAGTTATACATCCACAAGCACATAAAGTCAAGCATGCAGTGTTAAACATAGTGTGTGTACATGCAGTGTTAAACGTAATGCATGTACATGCAGTGTCAAATGTAGTACGTGTACATGCAGTGTTAAATATGTGTGTAAATGGAGTGTGTAAGTGTAGGGTGTGAATGTAGTGTGTTGTTTCTGTCTTATGTCCTTTTGTAAGATAAAGGAAACCAGCTGCTTTTGAATGATAATATCCTCTCCACTGTAATGGGGGTTGTGCAGTGTTTTGTACATTCTGATTCAGTTTCCTAAATGTAAATTATTCACTGACACCCAAAAAGTACAAGCACAGAAATGAAAACCTTTGCTGAGTGAAAAACACATATTACATGAGTTTCAGTTGTAATCTTTATCTAATCTATGCTAATCAGCATAAAAAAGCTTGAAAATTCCCGACCAGAGGTTTTAAAAGGGCATGAGCAGGTTGTCTGTTCTGCTGTAGATAAATGGATAGTAGAATAATCAGGTAATTATGCCCAAACTAGCAGAAGTCCATATTTGCTTAGGTATGTGGGCACCTTCTGTTAAAGGCTGCATATTAAAATAGCTCTTGGAGTCAGTGTCTGGCATGTTGCTCTGAAGATGCTTGTCTGTGCCAGGTTCAGGGTGTAGTCACAGATGCCACTTATTTGTGCCAAGCTTTCAGTGCCCACCTGAAACATTTGCTCTCAGTACTGCCATGGTTATCCTTTTCGTCCTGTAGTAATTGAGATGCCTTTTACCCACTGAGATGTCACTTAATGTCTGGTGACATCATGATGATAGCTGGTGACAGCGTTCTGGGGTGTAAAACACAGTCACGTTGGGCTTTCTTCTCTGGAAATGCAGAGTCCGAGATTATTAAGCAGGCCTGAGACCTGTGCGCTTGGCTTTGTGCTGTCAGGGTGGCACTGGTGCGGTTAGCGTGGCAGTCATCCAGGGTCATCAGGATCCATGGAGTCAAGGGAAAAACGGCGTGGCACTGCTGAAAGGTGATGGGGATTAGTGTGAAGCTTGGCTGAACCTGACTCATAGAGAGCCTCTATGAACTTCACAGGTGCACATCAGACTATTCTATGCCTCATACAGTCTGCCTTCCTTAGCATGGTGCCCTACTATGCCTGCTCTATATATTCCACTCAGTGGCAGGTCAGGGCCATATTCTACATGCATTTGCATATCTGAATGCTAAAATGGCTTTGAGGCTAATTGCACCTTTGTGTGTGGTTCATGTTTAGGGCGGAGGGTTGGAGATGTTTCTTTAAACCATAATCAGTTCTGTGTGTTTGTCATAAATGGTTCATGAAACATCTGATTGTGATTTTGGTGTGCAGCGGAGAAAGGAAACAGGAGGACATGAAGACAGTGAGACACTAGGACAGTGAGACACGAGGACAGTAAGACACTAACGCAGTAATGAGATCTGCAGCTTTCACTCAGAACACGGAGAAGCTGAGAATAATGACCTTCTAAGTGTCAGAAAGAGTGGGAGAAAGGAGAGTTGGGGAGAATCCCGTAGCACGTGCCGTCTTCTGGGGAGCTTGTCTTTACATTTCCACCATTTTAACCATCATTTTTGCTGTAATGTACATACTGTCAAGCCAAAGCCTCACAAAACAGTGAAGGCAGTCGGTGAGGGAGAGTCGAAATGTTGACCGTGCAACTTCACATTTACACCTTTCAATGTGCAATGACCTCTAAAACCTAATGCTGCCCAGACGGCAGTGCTAAACCAGCCTCACTCTTTCTGTCCAACAATACTCTGTCTCTCTCTCCCTCGCACTCCACATACACAAGACTTTAAAAATAAAAACAAAATCTTTTATTACCGATGGATGTAGATAAACAAAATATTTCATAATTGCAAGAGCAGAATTGATTTGGAATAAAACCCCAATGTGTTTTCCCAAGGTTGCATCATTACAGAGTGATTTAATTTGAAATCATATCTGATAGCTAAATAATTAAAATTCCATTACACTTTTCATAACGTTCCTCTTATAGAGTCATTAGCATGGATCTCTAACAATTATGGAGGCAAACTGAAATAATTTACCTGTACTCAATATCTATTCATCAATAGCATGCATCACTACACAGACACTAAAGTATTGTGTTTACTTAGTATATTGTAACATCTCGTAAACCTCCGTTTTACAGTCATGTTCCGTGTTGTCTCTGTAAAAGAGTCATTTTGGATGCAGTTCTCAGGATGTGTTTATTGCTGTTGTCTAGAATATGAAAGCTTCTGCTTTGGTAATCGTCTGCGTGCCGCGTGCACATCCATCACACACGAAGCGGCTTCATCCCAGCCCCGGCCACGCCGCTAACCGAGTTACGGCGCTCCCAAAACTAACTTGAAGTTTGGAAATGTGATAAAAAAGCAATCAGATCCTCTAAGTCAGGATCCTTACGGATGGGAATCGATGGCATTAATTACTGCATCTTACCATACTGCAAATGTGGTTACTCCATTTCTATTTAGGCTGGTTGGGTGGGGTTTGAGGAAGAATCCTTACCGAAGGATGGTGGAGCTTGGAATAATGAGCTGCCATCGTCTCCATCAGCTCATCCTGACTGGTGTGAGTTATATTGCTCTCATATTTCACACCCAAGGCTAATACGAGTGCTTTTTAATTTTTGTTGAAATTTGTTTCAATTTACCAAACTGGAAATTAGTTCATATGTCTCAGATTTAGGTAGGATTGTAACCCATGAACCTTTGTATTACCCGGCCTCCCGGGAAGAGCTTTATGATATAGTATTACAGATACACAACAGCTGACAGCGGGGTGTGTGTGTGTGTGTGTGTGTGTGTGTGTGTGTGTGTGTGTGTTATGTATATGTATTATGTATGTGAGTTTGGCCTTTGACCTTATCCACATGAATAAAGTAATTATTATTAAATTATCATATACTCTTGTTCCATTTGTCTTAAAGCGTCACTACTAGATTTAAAGTGTTAAAGTGTATACTGTGCTAGTTTTTTTCACATTTATCATTTGTTCATTAAACCAATATTTACATAAACATGTTAATGTGTCATAATTGTCAATCATGATTTTCACCCCAATCGAAATTAGTCCTCCACATTTACCCATCTGTGCAGTATGAACACACACGCACACACACACACACACACTAGAGTCACTAGAGGGCTGTGATACACACATGCCCAAAGAGGTGGGCAGCCCTAGACCCGGCGCACAGGGAGCAGTTGGGGTTAAGTGCCTTGCTCAAGGGAACTTCAGTCATGACCTAAGGCCTGGGATTCGAACCCTCAACCTTCTGCTTACCAGTTCCCTAACCACCAGACCATGACTGGACAACTCAGAGACAACTCACACATGACAGCAAACATGTGGAAATAAAAAAGACTTTCTGTGTATCACTTTATATTTCTTCACATCGCTTTATGCAGAACATTTCTTAAATCACCGTGCTAATTTCATTTCGCTCTGATTCTAATTCTCAGCTCACATCGTGTGGTACGTGTATGTTTCATATTTATGAACATTCTCAGAGTAGCTGATTCAGGATCAGTTACGTTGCTCCTTCTTTCAGTGGGGTAGACAAGGAAGGCAAGTCGGCAACGCCACATTGGGTCTCGTGACTGGCGCTGTCACCGAGTCCTCCCGTCCCCCCGTCACAGTGCCTGCACTTGCCTGGCTGGCAGTGTGGTTAACTAAGATGAAACACTTTCCCTCACTGAAGACACACATTATTATAGGCACTGAGGCAGGACTAAGCCCCTATAATTGGTCTGCTCTCCAGTCTCGGGGAGCCTTCACTGTGATGTAGCCTGCTCCCATATGGAGGGTGAGCTACAGCGAGTACATGATGGGTGTAATGAAATACAGAAATGCTTTTCTCTGTCAGTTCGGCTCATTAAAGTAATTAAGAAGGAGGTGGTATGGCAGTAGGCGTGCTGATCTGAGGTCTGTCCTTGGGGGACTCCATGTTTTACTCAGAGACATTAGTTGTAATTGTGTTTCTTAACACGCAGTGCCCCATTGCTCTATCCATCATTCCCCTTTAACTTTAGGCCAGATAAATTTAAACACTTTGTAATCAGTACTCACAGGAGTCGTGCCTTGTCTTAGTTTAAAAGCATCTTTCACTCGGAGTGCTCGTCTCTGTTATACCCAGCTGCTACATTGCTTCACAAGCACAGCACAGCACCAGGTTGGTCTGCCACCGCTCCTGACGCCAACCTGGCCCTGCTGGGCTACCGCGGGAATCCAGAGAGACCCTACAAAGAGCTGCCTTCAAGTGGACTTCTTTTTACTATGCGATTAGCTGGTAGGGAGCGTGTGGGATTGTAGATTGAATCTGGCCCAAGGTCAGGATTGACAGCATGGCCAGGATGGTGGGGGAGATGTACTAGTGGCTTAAGGGCAGTGAGTCATTGGTGCAGAAACTCAAGGGGGTGTGGCTGAGTCTGCTGCTAACACGTCTTTCACATTAAAGCCTTCATCTCATTACGAATACAAACTCTCATTACAAATAACTGTTTCCAGATATAATTTAATCTATAATAAAAAATGTTTACACATTTAGTCTTGAAATTATACGTTCCAGATGTAATCTTGATATTATACGTTTTCAGGTATAGTCTTTATTAATTATGTTAACAGATATAATCTTGATATTATACAGGTTTGATTCCAATGGATTCCATGGATTTTCATAATGATATAGAGAATGCTATCTACAGAGCACCTGATCCATTAAAACATTTGATTACAATTTCATCTATGGAAAAGCGGGTTGGGACCAGTATCCAGTAAATCTTGTAGTGGTGTAGGTGGAAGAGAAGATCCTCCAGGCTGAACACACACTGGAACTATTAACATCAGGGGTAAAGCAATGGCCCCCTGCACCCAGCATTAATCCACCTTGCAGAGATGAGCTCAGGGAAACAGGTGACTCACTGTCTGCTGATGGGGGCTATCTAAATTAAATTAATGGCGGAGGGAAATCAACTGAGAGACTTCCCCAAATCAAATTGCCAATCCTGCACAAATGAGTTAGTTTAAAGTCAAAGTTGTAATTGATAGCAGATACAGGACGAGGCGTTGGATCAGACAATATGATCTAGCATGCATTGGTGCTAATTTCATTTGAGACTCTGTTGTCTTGATTAAATATTAAAGGAGTGTGGGTGGGGAAATTTCCCTTTGGCATGCATGTATTTATGGGGGGCAAAGTGGTGGGTAGAGAGGATATGAGTGGAATGTAGATGGCCTCTGGGTAGGGGGGTAAATTGACTCTTCAGCCAGTGGGTAATGCCTAGGAAAGAAATTGCGACATTATTTTTTTTACCTTGATTCAAAATAGAAACATACAACCATAACCACAAAAAACTACTAAATACTAAAAAGTATGATTAATTTCCAACCAAGCTGATTACGATTAAACTTCTGTTTCTTAGATTTGAGGAACATCACAGATGCTGGAACGCAGTAAGAAGGCTTTCCCAGAATAGTCTAAAATAAAATATTGCAATTGGTGAAAAATTACCATCACTCCTGTGGCTCAGCAAATTGAGTTTCTCAAGGTTTCCTGTCTCAGGGCATGCGAGGTTTCCTGTCTCCCTGTGTGCGAGGTTTCCTGAGGAAGACTCTGACCTTCGGACGTTTCCCTCCCAGTTCTTTGCTTTGTCCATTTCTCTTAAACAGAATTTGTAAACACGGAGATATGATGCCGCTTCCATGTTAATGACCTCGTATTATATTTTATATCATATAGAGATTTTTTACATAATTATTATTACATAATAAATTACATCAATATTACATCAATGGCATCAATACATTACACGCACTTAAGTCACAACCTTTAAAAATATTATATGAGTCAATTATAAGACTTTTGTGATTTTTGTCCAGTATTTTAACCCATGACACAAATACTGAAGAGGGTCTTCATAGAAGTGCCATCATAACCTTTTACAAGGCAAAAAGGGTTGCTTTTGTTATGAAACCTCTGAACTATTAACATTTAATGATGTTATTTACAATGGTTTGTCTTTTCCCCCATGTCTTTAGCAGAGCCACCCAGTAAGAGGTACAAAAAGTATATCAGCTCAGCTGCATACAGCAGCACTGTTTCACACAGACAGGAGGCCCATTTGACAAGAAAACCACATCTAACATATACAGCATACTAACATATATAAAACCATATATAACCACCTACAACACGTATATTGTAGACAATATCTGTCTACCAACAGTCTGATGATAATTAGTGAACCTTATTTCTGTCTACAACCTTGTATGTCCACAGTCCATCTGTTATCATGGTAACTTTCTGTCCACAGGGTCACTAACAGCTGGATGTGTTTGACAGTCCATCATCCTCTCAGCAGTGACATTAAACTACTGATTCTATCCATGGCAGCTTACAACCACAAGTGTGCAAGTGTTCAAATGTAGTGTGAGTCTCCCCCAAGAGAGTCACCCAAACTCTTACTGGTTTGGTATAGATCACTTGCCTGAATGGGGACTGAACCTCAGTCATCATTGTTACCCACTGCACTGGACTATGACTGACACACCATACACAGGTCTGAGGTCAGTAACTGTGCACTTATGAAATGCACCTATAAGGCACAAGAACAAGTGTGCAAGTGTTTCATTGAAATGCCTGATGAGAGTATTTAAATTTTGACTGACAAAATCGATATTTTTAAAAACCATGTTTACCACTGGTGTGAACTAAGGTTTTTCAATATGTGGATCAGTTTGTTGTGGCTGGCACGTGTTGACCACAGTGATCAACATACAGTCGCAGGGAACAGACAGGGTATATTTGTGGGGTCCCAATTAGCTTAATCTTAACAGTAAGCAAATACTGTGCATGAAATAGTGATGTTTTAAAGAAGTCATGAGACGACTCACAAGAAGGATGAGGAGGCCAGATGAGGACACCGATGATACAGCCGATGGCCACAAATGCATTTGACAGTAATTGCAAGAAATTGCTGTGAAAACAGCTTGAAAGGAAAGATGCACTGAAAAGAGGTTAAAACAGTGAAGGCAGAAATGGTAATGGAGGAGATGCTGGCATTGCGGGACAGTGTGGTGAGACTGGTGGAATCACAACACCAGAACACGCCAGAACCAGAACCCAGCAAACAGGAACCCACACATCAAACACGGGAGGCAGAGAGTGTGTGCGCATGTGTAGCATACACAGGAATAACTAGAGGAGTGAGCATAATAATAAGTTGGAATTTCATTTTTCAATGACTAATGCATACAAAAGAGATTTTCAACATTACATGCTGCTGGGTAGATCTCTAAACACTTGAGAATGAGTCAGTGAAGAGTTCTTAAATGAGACTTTCGACATTATGGTGGTGATCAGCCCCGTCGACAGGGGGGGACAACCGGGTCTGTTGTCCCGGGCCCTAGGGCCAGGGGGGCCCATCAAAGAGCCCAGCAATTTATTTTTTATTTAAAGTCTATCATTTTTAAATAATCTTGAAATCTTTCATTAATATAAAATTATGTACTCATAATAAGCTCAATGGCTCAAATATATATGTTTTTTACCTATCTGCATATTTTCCATTAAGTGCATACACCCCCGCCTCCCACTGGAAAATGGTTTGATCCAGCACCGACTGTAGCCGGCCGGTATCCGCCCAACAGCGGGAAATACAGTGGTGGATAGTTAAAGTAAATACAGAAATCTGGAGCGCAGAAAAGAAAGGAAAACATTTACCTGACGAATTTTAAAGTTGCATTGTGTTCCAGGTTTGAAAAGTGCTGGAATTTAGGGTAAAGTACTTGAAAATGCTTGAAATTGTAACTACTTCGTTTCACAACAAATAGCTGTCTGACTGAACAGTTCTCGTGAAGACGTTAAGATTGGGCGTTTTGAAAATAAACAACCATTAAATAATGTGATAAAAAGCGAATTATTTCGAATTATTTCGAGTATATGTATAAATATTTAACTTAATTAAGTTTAACGTGCTGGAAAATATTGAAATGGACCTTTAAAGTGATGTACACGTGCTTTAATTCCACCTTATAAAGGTGTATGAACCCTACAAACATGATTTTGTTCATTGCGCTGAAGCGCGGCGCGCGCGAAGTTACAAAATTCGAGAGGTGCACGACCACGCGAACCGACAGCGCGCGAGGCCCTCGCGCACGGGCGGAGCCACTGCGATTACGTCATTTTTGCGCGAACCCTCGCGCTGGGGGTGGGTACATGAATCTTTCTTGTCCCGGGCCCCAGCAAGACTGTCAACGGGCCTGGTGGTGATAGACCCTCTAAGGCAGTATTGTTCAGGGCCTCAGTTAGAGCCGGTACCTTACAGGGAGGGAAATGTCTGTGAGAAGCTCTTTGGCTGGTGCTATGCATGGTGTTCCTTGTTTAGAAGACATGATTACAGATCAGGAAGTTCAGTTTTACCTACTGTGCAGAAGGCACGCAGGAAAGGAAGACATACAGTAAACCTGAAACCTTCCTGAAACCTTCCTGAAACCTAGATTTGGACATTTCCCTTAACCTTCTGATCTGTACTAACTCTTAGAATCAGCAAATTGAGACCTAGGCATATGGAAATTTGAAGCTATCCATATTACATCTGAATCATTGAAGCATTGGCACTGGGAACACTGGGGGCACTGGGGGCAGTGAAGCCAGAAGCTAGTGCTCCTGGTGTGTGTGTTGGAGAGTTGTGTTGGTTTGTGTGTAGGCGGATCAAAGGCAACACGAATTTAACATTTCAGTTAACAGAACCTTAGATACTTAGATACCTTAGATACTTAGAACTCTAATATACTTTAGATTATTAAAATATTCTTGGAGCCTTAGGTTTTAAAATAATGATCTATTGCTGGATGAGGCCAATATGTCATGTATCAAACAGGTATAATCAGTAGTTTTGATCCGTTTAATGTCATTGATTTGTAATTGATAAACAAACATTTATTCTAACACCTTATTCTGAACATTGGTTTAAATTTGAACCCCATGATATGCTTCTACCTGCTTTTGTTGAGAAAATACTATAAATAAAAGAAAATTCTATGCAACTTTCTATTAATATGACAATACAACTGTATTCCAAATAAATAGAATGAACATGTATAAATAAATGTGTGCCGTAGCTCTAATATCTACAGAAGTTGTTCTGATCATACTATCTGGTGTTTGCGAAGTGAAGCCCTTCTCTGAAACACAGAGTGGGCGGAGTCATCCGACATACCTGAATCCAATCAGGTGCTCTCACCTTCCCACCTGGTGCACAGCACAGTTTATCTGACTGCATGCTTTTACATATATCCACCTGGGCTAAAAGACACTGCACCAACATTTCCATTCCAAATGAGACCCTACATCTGGTCACCAGCACACAATACCCACATTGTTTGAACACCAACGAAATCTGAGGGAGGATAGAGAGAGAGAGAGAGAGAGAGAGAGGGGGAGGAGAGATTTATATATGACAGAGAAAGTCACCATGTAAGAGATAGATGGCATTATGGAATACCGTTGTTCTTTTTAAAGTGGGTAATTTCCCCAGCAGTCTCCGGCTGTGCACACCTCGTCGGTCCTGGTGTGCGTGTGCACTCTATTTGCTTGGAGTGAAAGGCGGACTCTATTCAGCCGGGCTAGCGTGTGAGCACAGTTGCAGCTCTTTGAAGTCTGTGTACCACACTGGAACCACACTGAGAACACTGGAATGCCAGTCTGTGACACCACTGACACCTGGCATGTAAACACCCACAACAACTCCATCTTCAAATGTCACATAGATGTCTCCTTTCCTACCTTTCTGACCTGTGATGGAGTGTTTGTTTTTTTTTAAAGAATCCACACTAGTGGTGACACCCACCACCCACACCCACTCATCTCTCTACTGTTCACCGCTGCTTACTGCTAAAAGCAGCAGTATTGTATTGTATCATATTCTAAATTCATGTGAAAGACCTGATTTACTTTCTTGCCCTCTCCATATTTATCATTATTCAGCTCTACTCTACTAAAGCCAACTGTTTTTGTTATATCTGCCATAAATTTCCAGCCCCTTTTCAGGGATTTCTTATGCTTTGGGGATCATTCTGTCAATGGAAAATCTGCAGAAATGATGATCGTGCAAAGAGGAACACAAACTACACACAGGTCAGACTCTGCACTTCAGTAATCAGACACAAGAACTCTGGCCCCGCAATTTAAGATGACAATTTAAACTTGATTTGTGGTTAGACAGCCACTGCTCATTAGCATATTATTTAACGAACATCCCGCTTGTTTTGACAGATCGCTTTCATAAGTCACCAGTAGAGCAGATTTCAGGGACATTCTGGGGTTTACAGTCACCAAACTTCCATCTGTTCCATTTGGGCACAGGTTTATGTTCCACCATCACTCACCTCCTTGGGGTAATAAAGACTTTCTTCATCTGCCTTTGTTTTTTTCCGTTGTGATAGTAAAATAAAGCAGGCTGGTAGGCTTTGAACTGTGCTTTTTAAGGAATATTTGCCAGTCAGTGCATGAGAGATGAGTTTTTGTTGACTTTTATCAAAGTTCATAATGCTTGTGAAGTCTATGCAATTTAAACAGTTTTTAGAAATGAAAGGAAATTATGTCAAATTAAAACAAGTGATTTAGGCCTGTAAATCCTGTATGATCTGATAGTTATGCTTATTGTGCACCAGAGCTTAGCGGTAATACAGACAATGGGGAAGCAAGTTAAAGTCATTTAGTTAATTCATGCATGAGAATTATTCACACACACACACACACACACACACACACACACACACACACACACACACACACACACACACACACACACAAAAGATTATCTTAGTCCCATTGTGAATCCATTCCAGCATCAGTGTGACTACAGGTGTTGATTGTGGTGTTGTCGGTGTAACTGTCACTAATATCATCAGTGTGACTACAGGTGTTGATTGTGGTGTTGTCAGTGTAACTGTCACTAATATCATCAGTGTGACTACAGGTGTTGATTGTGGTGTTGTCAGTGTAACTGTCACTAATATCATCAGTGTGACTACAGGTGTTGATTGTGGTGTTGTCAGTGTAACTGTCACTAATATCATCAGTGCAGTTTTACATGCACGGTTTAGTGCAATAGATACTGGCACAACGCAGCTTTAAATAAATCCCCCTCTGGGCAGCACTGCTCAGTGAAGGTGAGTGATTGTAATTGATTGTGATTGATTGTGATTAATTGATTGTGCTATATTTTTTGTGTATCGTCTTTGAATAGCTTCAACACAACAGTCCAGTCAGATGACATCTACAGAAGTGAAGCTTCTTCCTAACACGGTCAGTCAGGAGCAGATGGACAGGTCAGCTGAGTTGGGTTTGTATCAGTAGTCCAAACGCTATGGAACTAGTCACATGTTTGCGATGTCCACTTGACAGCCATTAGATTATATTCACTCTCATTCAGGTTGTGCCAGTACGCGTAGGCCTACACACACAAATGGCATTTTTCCTGCAATCATAGCCAGACCTCATTGTGAAAGATCATACAGTAGCATTTTTTTTCTTTCTTCAGAGAGTTAGCAACAGTGAAGTAATCCGCACTGTTATCAATCAGGCCACAGTAAGCTGTCTGTGAGCATTCTCAGGCCTAGTTTGATAACCTGTCATTACTGCCATCCGAAAGCAGGGCGATCGTGCACGACTGCTGATCACGCAGTGCAAATGAATCAAACTTACAGGTTGTATTTCCAAGTAATACATCAGTCACACAGTGTGCAAAGGGGCATTCGCATGAACTGAGAGGGAAAAGGAGCCCTTGTAATAAACTGAAAGGGCTTTTCAATGGCAAATCATGTCTGACTATAATTTAGTTCAAGATTAAGATTAATCTTAAAACTTAGGCCAGAACTATATATCATTATAGAAAGTCACCACTAAGAGTGTAATTTAGTTGAGTGCTTGAAGAGTGAGTCTTTCTTTCTTCCTTTCTTCTTTCCTTTTCTGTGGTCGTGAAGCATGTCTTCCTCGGGTCATCATTATCAATCGCAGCCATATTCTACATGTCTTTCCCCAAACAAATATCGTGTCATATACATTCCAGAGGATTTTTTTTTAAGGCCACCATACATGGCAGTTTTGCCTCAGGGAACAGCAGATGGAATAATGTCATATTAAATGAACGCAGTTTAAATGCTGAACATGGAGCCTAATTACACTAATGGCTTAATCATTTCTCTAATTCTCACTAAATTAGATTCACACCAAATGTGTTTGAATAACAGCACCAGACCAAAGCAAAGTGCTGCAAAAAATGGATTTTATCCATATAGAATAGTTATATATCTAACAGTTATACATACAACAATAATATGTCTAAGAGCTGTAAATCTTAGTTGCATACGTGAGTTATTTATCACAGGGCTTTGTGCTGCTGTTCTGTTGTTTGGCGCGTCCCCATGTGCTCTTGTGAACAACCCTCACATTGTTAGCCTTGTTAAGTGTTACACCTGCCCCTTGTGATCCACCTCATCAGTACGTGTATTAAGAGTCCTGTGTTGAGTGCCACTTTGTCAGTCGTCATAAACCCCCACTGTGCTGTAAGCTTGTGATGGTCGTGATGTGCTGTTTGGTGTTTGCATCTCATTGTTTGTGTTTTGCCTTCGGTTTTGATTAAGCATCATTTTTACATTTATCCGTCCTCGTCACACCGGCCTTCCGTCCCCCAGACACACGCTATGTCACAGTATATAACACAATATCTAATGTGTAAGGTATATTTCTCAGTTATATGTCTAACAGTCATATACCAAACAGTTTTATTTCTAAAAGGATTACATCTAGACAGACATCTAACAGTTTAAAGTGAGATAATATAAGATGAGGTAATCCTTTATTAGTCACAGTGTGGGGAAATTCACAAATATTATGCACATTATATGACCAAAGGTTTGTGGACAACTGACAACTGGCCATCACTTTTATACAAGTTCTCCTTTCAAAACCATGGGTAATAAAATGTAGTCTGCCCCTTCTTTGTGGCTAAAACAGCCCAAACTCTTCTGGGAAGGCGGACCACAAGATTCTGGAGTGAACCTGTTGAAATTTATGCTCATTCAGCCACAAAAGCATTTGTGAGGTCAGGCACTGCTGTTGCTCAAAACGGCCTGGCTAAAAATCTATACTCCAGTTTTTCCCATAGGTGTTCACTGGGGCTTGAGGTCAGGGCTCCGTGTAGAACGCTGGTGTTCCTCCACACCCAACTCATCAAACCATGTCTTTATGGACATGTCTTTAAGAGCCTTCCCCAGAACTGCAGTGACAAAGATGGTATTGGAATTGCAATAATATTCACTATAAGATATAAAGCATCTGATCCCAGCTCAGATCAGAGCGTTACACTGGTCCAAGCCTCGCACTTCATGCCAGAGCCACACCATCACTTCTTCAGAGAGGCTCCTCCCTTCATCTGGGTTTTGCTGAATTAAGCCCAACTGTGAGATCCCAGCCCCACCTGCTTACAACTCACTTTTAAACCAAGCTGAACCTCTTTAAACATAAACCCACACTGGCCTCCCTGGTGACTAAGGTCACTGGCACTGTGTTAATGTAGGCTCAACGCTGCCAGTGTCATCTGAATCTACCACATTACACAATGACACGACACCCCCCCCCCCACCACCACCACCACCACCACCTACCCGGCCCTCCATGTTCCTAAAACACCAATCACCCCAGCTGTTCCGCCTTTATAGTGCACGTCCCCAGCTGCTCTGTGCTCCCCTCATCCACATCCTCTCCATCCCCTCTCCTACACCTCCATCACAGCTTCACCTTCACTTTATGGCCTCCAAAGCCAAACTGCACAAACAATGATTTGGCAGACTTTGCTACAAATCCCCTAGCAGCTATCTCTGGGTTTTATCTACGCCTGCCGCTCACATTCGGCGTCCTTCAGTTTCCTCCTCATCCTCACCGCGTCCTCGAATGGCGTGTGCTGTAGTGCTATGGTGTGCAGTGAGGCTCGCGTGGGGCTGCTCCACCGTGGAACATCTCGTCTCGTGAAGTTCTGACACTTCTGCTGATGTTGCTTCCGTAGCTCTGCGGTGAGTGGAGTAACGGGTTGATTTTCATGCACTGTGTCTTCAGGGCTGGGCAGCTCTGTGAGTGTGTGTGGTCTTTGGGTGATGTTACTCCTACACACTTCCATTTCACAACTGTAGCACTTACAGTTGACCAGACCAGATCCGGCAGGACAGAATTTCACAAATTCAATTTTGGCAAAGGTGACATCTGATGACAGTGGCATAGTCACTGAGCTCTGGAGTATGACCCAGTGTACTGGAGTATGACCTACTGTACTGGAGTATGACCCAGTGTACTGGAGTATCTCCCACTGTACTGGAGTGTGCCACTGTACTGTAGTATGACCCAGTGTACTGGAGTATGACCCACTGTACTGGAGTGTGCCACTGTACTGTAGTATGACCCAGTGTACTGGAGTATGACCCACTGTACTGGAGTGTGCCACTGTACTGTAGTATGACCCAGCATACTGGAGTATGACCCACTGTACTGGAGTGTGGCCCAGTGTACTGGAGTATGACCCACTGTACTGAGTATGGTGTCAAACATTTGGACACACCTGACTAAAGGCAAGTTCTTTATAATAAATAGTAAGTAATTATTTTTTTCTAATTGTATTGCATTTACTTCTAATTGATTATGCTTGTATGTTTTAAATGCACCCTCGGCAAACCCTCGATTTTATGTGAGAAGGTCTTCAGGACTGATGGAAAAGCATCATAGGTGTTGCTTCATGAAGCTGGTTAACAGAACACCAAGAGTGTGCAAAGCTGTCTTCAAAATACAGAATAGTTACTAATATTTAGTTTATTAGAGCAAATTGCTTTTGCTCTAATAAACAAATACAAAATTATTTTATTGGTTTGACATCTTGCCTGTTTTTTTATGTCAAAAATAATAAAAATAAACATATATATAGTAAGTGCTGTTGTATAAAGATTTATAAAGGCATGTCTAAGAGTTCCCAAACATGTATTGTTACATGTTACATGTTCTGTAGGTGGGACAACAAGCCTATTAGGGTAAGAACACCAGTATAGTGTGTGTTGTGAATCTTTAAGATGTTTCTTCAGAGATTTAACTTTTCAGTTTCCCGTTTCTCCGTGTTCTGCAGTCTTCTCCGCTCGGACTCTGAACCTTTGTCTTGTCTCACACTCCTACAGTATGGAGACTGAGAGGAAGAGTCCATGTTGCATCACAGATTCCTGACAGCCTGCATGCCTACTGAATTCACAAATTTCCACAACACATGAGACATTCTTTCTTTACAGAATCACTTGCAAAATATCATGTGCTACATCTAAAAATGTAGAATTTCTTCAAGAGTGGAAACTCTTCACAACACTAATCTCCAAGTACCTTATTATTTAGGGAAATGATTGAAGTATGGCATCTGTCTATTGTTTGGCCAGACCAGGCCTGGAGAGTCTTTCAGTTGCTGCCTGTTCAAAGCACAAATCTGGAAGAAATCAGGGAAAATGTATTTAAACTTGTTGTTTTCCAGTCTTCCCATAGCCCACTTCATCTCATGGTACCAAGGTGAACTTCAATATTTACTCATAGGAATATTATTCAAAATTTACCAGTCAGAATTATTAATCGTGCTACTATGCAATGGAAACCTTTCATTTTACACACACTCTCATCCAGAGAGACTTATATATTTATCAGTATGACAGTACCGCTTCCTTTGAATGGGAACTCTGGACTTGGGGTCACAAGAACCACATTCTCTCCTTTCTTCCAGATGAACGACCTGAACACTTGTTCTGATTTTACATCCAATTGTGGGCAAAGACCAACTCCCCCCACTTTCTCTTTAGCAGGTATTTGCAGTTCAGTGCAGAGACGTCTGCATATACACAAGTTCGATTTACAGACTAATTATCCTTTGAAAAACTTTTCAGCTCATTTGAAATGTGTGTCACAGTGAGGTACAAAGGAGGCAGAAGAAGAGATGAGACTCACCGTGGCTCTGGCAGCCCAGCTGAGAAGCAGGAAGCAGGTTCACAACCGGCAACATGAAAGCGTGTGCACAGACTGAAGGTTAGGACACCGTTTACACGACCCATGGGATTTTTCTGCTCATGCAAATCAGGCGCGTTCAATATTCAGTGGTTGTGCAACCAATGGTGGGTGTGTCCATGGTGGGAGTTTCCCACTTTGAATTTGCATTTGTGGGTCTACTCATCTTTAGTGATTCACAGTGTTAACATAAAATTATCATTCCACAGTGTGTGACTAATGATTAGTATTCAGTTTAGTCCAGGCTACAAACACCAGACCCCTGCAGGACGGCTCGGTGTGGAGCGGATTCCTCCATCTGCGGCAGCTTTAAATAGACATTAAAGGTGCAGTCCAGGCCTTGTGCCTGGTGAGGAATGGTGTGGGGCTGAAATATGTCAAGTAATCTCAGACAAAAAATGAAACTTTAATTTGATTCAAATATCATTCTTAGACATGTCAGCAGCAGAAATAAAGCTGACAGTTGTAAACCCTCTTATGAATATTTAAGCACAGCTCACGTTGCCTGTTTGGACACTAGTGCATGAATTTCGAATGGATGCGAATGCGATTTCCCAAAGACCTGCAGAAAAAAGGCAAAGGATACTTAGTGTGAAAGGCAAAGGATACTTAGTGTGAAAGGTATTACATGTATTTGTGTGTTTTTTTGTTAATCATCAACAGCAATTTGCACCTGAAATAAACGTCCTCATAAGCAAGATGAACAGACCACCATTTTATCTTGCATGTCTATAATTTTTGATCCAGTGAAATCAGAAGTGCAGCTGTCCTAGCCGAGCTAATACCAACTCAGGCCAGTGAGTGCTGTGAGCAGTGATCAGACTCCTGACAGGTGGGCGGTGGATGAGTGCACTGTGGTTGATCAGACTCCTGACAGGTGGGTATTGGTGGATTGCACTGTGGTTGATCAGACTTCTGACAGGTGGGTGGTGAATGAGTGCACTGTGGTTGATCAGACTCCTGGCAGGTGGGCGAAGGTGGAGTGTGCTATTGTTGATCAGACTCCTGACAAGTGGGCGATGGATGTGTGTGCTGTGTTTGATCAGACTCCTGATGGGTGGGTATTGGTGGATTGCACTGTGGTTGATCAGACTCCTGACAGGTGGGAAGTGGATGAGTGCACTGTGGTTGATCAGGCTCCTGACATGTTGGCGGTGGATGAGTGTGCTGTGGTTGATCAGACTCCTGACGGGTGGGTTTAGGTGGATTGCATTGTGGTTTATCAGACTCCTGACAGGTGGGCGGTGGATGAGTGTACTGTGGTTGATCAGACTCCTGATCAGACTCTGGTTGCTCTTCAGAACAGCTGTTTCATTCTATCAGTGAGGCAGCTAGTCATCATAATTAGCTAAATATGCCTCAGTTGGAAATCGTACTGCAGTGCAGACGTTGTTTGTTATGGAAGAAAATGATTGACACTAAATATGTGCGCACTTTAAGTCTGTGAAATACCGTCAGATGGGATGTGCCACAGAAAACTGGTTACCTTTCATTAAACGCTGCAGCATTTAACAACAACGATTTCTGCTTATATTTGCCTTAACGTGTCCTTCTGACTTGAAAGCTAATGGCTAATTTAATGCTTATTAAAAATGCCCGGAGGACACGTCAGGTCTGCTGTGGCCCTCAGAGGGAGCATTTTTGGTTTTATTTTCTGCACTTTTCAGGCAGGACACAGCGAGTAAGTTTACAGAGTTGTAGGGAATTCATTTGTTGTGTAATGGTGCCCCCGAGGAGGCAGGTGTCTCGTTGAATCTCATCGAGCTCCTGCATAATGAGTGAGAGTGATGATTCCAGGCAGGCTTCACTGAAAGGTCAAGCTATAATCCTCCTTTACAGAAACAAATGAAATTAATGAAAGCACTCTGTCTCTCTCTGCAGTCCAGATAAAGTCTGTTGTCAAGCATGGAACTGCTGCCCCCCATCACCATGTAACCGCCCCTCCCTCCAGAAAGATGGAGCCCTGGCTGTGGGTTCAAGATTCAAACCACATTCACAAGTAACTCACTCCATGAGTCATATTGGTTCCTTAAGGCCGAGGACGCTACACTGGCAGCAAGATTAAAACGAATGTCCCTTATGTGTATGACAGCAAAATGTGTAAATGGCATAATTTCAATGAAAAGGGAAAAAATTATTTAATTATTTAGATTTATGTTTGCTATGTAAGATTTTATGGGATGCAATATGAGCAATAAAAACATCTCACAATCTTCCATCTGAGTTTTGAGATTTGTTTAGCAATCATAACTTGCCAAACCATCTCAATAAAGGCATTCTGATGATACTGTATCTATAAAACAGTGCGATGTTGTTTTACATCTTAACAGCTGAGATGTTTGACACATGGAAAATGCAGTAGTTGTCACTTAATTCAAAGTGATCACCTTCATTATAGATGAATAAATATAAATGAGTGAATGTCATCTTTGGTATGAATCTAACACAGAACAGTGCCAGAAATATTTCAAGCTGCTTCACAGCAGTATCAGAAAGGCATATTACAGATTTCCTAGATAATGACATGCCGATCTGTCTTCCACGCAAATCTAGAACCCACGTTTACATGATCAGGGTTTTGCACTAGTCCCCACTGTGTGCTGAGACACAGAAGTCAAGCTTCAGACCCGTTAACAAGAACCGACAGAATCGCAGATGAGAGCTGGCAACAGAAGCGGATGCTGTTTCAACAAACAACCTGAAGGGGGAGCATGATGTACTTAGCTTTGCAGACTCATTTCCATCAGTATGGAATGCTGCTGATTTTAGATAACGAGGAAAAGGTTCGAGGAGCTGGAGATGTGGGGCGGAATGTGTGAGGTTCGGTTTCCCACTGAGCAGATAAAGTGCTGAATGCTCTTCCTGTGTAACCACCTCCCCCACCCCCCGCTTTCCTGCTCAGTACCTGTTTCTGTCCCTGATGACAAATTAACAAGATGTTTTACTTAAATCGACATGTACGTCACATGATTTCACACTGGCATCCTGTGATTGGTGGACCAGAGCAGCACGATGGGGTCTCTCAGGTCTCCGACAGAAATGGAGCTGACAATGAAGCAGGGGGCGACAGGAGAGGTGTCTTTTCTGTAACTGTAGCCTTACAGATTTACTCCAATAAACGAATCATAAAACAAATAAACTCAAAACAAGAGAACCTTGTATATTCCCTGTAAAAAAGTCATTGCAGTTATTTCTGAGCAATTTAATTAGTTTTTTATTATTACCATCGTGGACATATGGGGGTTTAACATGGTCCAAAAATACCGCTGTTCCGAAACACCCTTTTTTCACCTTTACAAAAGACGTTTTTCACAAACACACCTGATCAAAGCCCCTGCCATTATAGGTTGTGTTTTCATGTTTAACCAGGGTGCTAAGTGGTTTAAAGTCAATTAACAGTCGGTGTTAAACCCTTCTCTGAGATTTAATGAGGGTATACATTTAGCCCTGCCTTTGAGTGTGAATTCTAAACACCTTGAAAAGTGCAAGTGCGCCTTACACCAAATCAATTTGCTAAAGGATTTTCATTTGCACTTCTCAAAACGAGAGAATATTCTATGAGGCGATGAAAAAGAAAATGGACATGTCGTAACTTTATTAAAGGTGTTACCCCACCCCAAATAAACTCATAAAATATGAAATATTTAATAATTATTCAATAAGTAGACTGCAAGTTTTCAAATTCATGCTGAAAATTACAGTGATCAACAAACATGACCACTGAAGATACATATATGTGTTAGTAGGAGCTGTGCCTCTCAGTGTAACATTTTAAACCGGCGTCAGCATGGTGGCAACAACACTTGTCTTTTGTGAGCGTGTGCACTCAGATTTCTGTTGACATGCCTTAGCACAAGCATCATTTCCATTTGTCCTCACAACCTCTTCAGGAAGGGAAAGTGATGATGGCGAGGTGTTGTCCTTGGTCAGCGTTAAGGCCAGCTGGCATGCTGTCTCTGCAGCTTTGGACAGTGTCCTCTGCTAAGGGACAGCCGTCCTGTTTGAGAATTGCCGTCTGTCAGTCACTGCGTGTGCGCCCCAGAGGGAGTGACACCACTCTCATTTAGTCATATGTGTTTAGTCTTATGTGTTTATTCACAGAAGATTGTACTATAATACTGTATTTTAACCAGTCCTAAGGTATCCAGACAGGTATAGTAATGAACCTTTTACTGTTATCTTTACCAATAAGCTGACAGACCCCCAGGAAGTGCTATATTTCAGTCAATGGAGACTTCCTTGAAGCAGAAAGTGGATTTGGCTGTCATTTATTATGTAGATGGTCCAATCAGGACAGAACAGTGCAGCACTTGCAGGGGTGCCTGCAGCAAATTACCCATCTGATCCCCCCCAGAGGTGTGTCCTTCAAACCAACTGCATTCAGCATGTTCAGAACGCCTGAAAAGCAGACACGGTCCACACATATGGTACTGCTACTTGTGCGAAATGAAAAATACAGCAAGAGCATTTCAGACAGACAGAGCAAAGCGCCATCCTTCAGATGAGCGAGAGAAGGAGGGCTGAGATGCAGCGTTTCACCACACATCATGACTGAAACAGGACCGCAGGCTTTAATGAATGAGCCAACACACTGGGAGAGGAAAGGCTGCAGGTTACCTGTGTGAAACGTTTCAAAGGACTAGGTGCATTCAGTACTCACATGCACCGAGAGTAAAACATTCTCCTTTGCATTAAAATGCTCACAGTCTATTGTTTAACAAACAGCTGAAAAATTTCTTTGGAGAATATCAAGTATTGTATTTTGATTATGTAACATGAGGAACATGGAAGTCTCATGCCAATAGTAAAGCTAAAATGTGTGTGATTTTTCACCACAATCGAAATTTGTCCTCCACTTTTTACCCATCTGTGCAGTTAGAACACACACACATACACTAGTGATTACTAGGGGGCTGTGGATCACACGTGCCCAGAGCGGTGGGCAGCCCTAGCCCGGCGCCCGGGGAGCAGTTGGGGTTAGGTGCCTTGCTCAAGGGCACCTCAGTCAAGGCCTCAGGTCTGGGAATCGAACCCACAACCCTCCGATCACAAGACCAGTTCCCTACCACCAGGCCATGACTTCCCCAATATCAAGTCCAAGGTAGATCAAGGGCAAACAGTATATTAATAATATTAATAAACAGAATTTGCAACGAGATATAGATCCACTCTTAAGGAGGACATACATTACAGACAGTCCAGGAGTACTACATTACAGAATGTCCAGGAGTATTACATTACAGATTGTCCAGGTGTACCAAAGTGCACATAGTCTAAGAAGACCAAATTACAGAGGAAAGTCTAGGAAAGCTAACTGCTGGACTGTCATGTGCTGGTGAATGACTAGATGCAAATGCTCATTTAGGAGGGCAGCAAGGATAGCCTTGTATTAGTTATGGCATCAGTTATGGCATCAGCAACCGGAATTGCCCCTCACACTGAAATGTGGGCGATTTCCTACAGGAAATGTGTCATAGTTAGTAGGCATAGTGAGCAAATAGCAAAGTAGCTCCCAACGGCACTGCACGAATAGCAAGAACCGGAAAAGAAGAGCATTCAGACTACTGCCGTTAAACTCTGACTGTCGGACCCACATCACCGCTAGTGTTCATCAGATTAAACCCATAACAAGTCCTACAGGATGGTGAAGTGAAGCCTGCCCGTGTCAGTGACCACTACTGCACCTGTAATAGAAGCGGAACAGTACAGTGATAACCATGTGGAGACATGTGGAGAGATTTGGAGAAAGTTCACAGCAAAGAAACAGAAAGAGAATAAACCACTGTGGCTTGTTCAGTTTGTAGCATGTCGTGTTATTTATCCACATTAATTTTCTATACGCTACTGGCCACTGGCAATTTCACTGCAACTTGTTATAAGAGAGCATTTTTACATATTAATTGAATAAGGCCCAAGGCATGGCTCCGAACGAGAATCCATCAGGCTAGAGAGAAGACACAGATCTGAGAAAGGTGCAAAAATCAACTGTTCCAAGAAAGACATCAAATTGCTCTTTGCATTCTCATCACACTTAAAACGTATCATTCTATGTTCCGAGTTGAGATGTTCTGAGATGTAGTTCTGAGTTGGATCCAGTTCCTTGTAGCAGTACGTGCTCTATCTGCACCCTAATAAGTGAGGCTGAGGAAAGCCTGTGTAAAATATTCACTGCTGTTCTTTGAGGCTCTTTGAATCATTGCATTGAGCAGTCAGCATATGTTCTGGCTGTAAGTCAGAAAACCTAAAGGTATGAGACATAAGGTGGGGGCATTGACACTAGCTTTACTGCAGCTGTAACCCAATGCAGACAGGGTTCTCTTTAAAATCAGGTCATGTGCACTTTACCCAGGCAATACATTTGGGATATAAATGTATTTTCCACACATTGCTGGGGTAAATCTTTTTCATACTTTGGCCACATGGTTGGAGGCTTGAGGACATAATGGCAGTTATACCTGCATGATAACAGGATCATAAGATACTGTTTGATCCATGAGGGGCGTCGGATGCTGAAAGGTTATAGCCGTGTTGTTAAGACAAGAAATCAAATCAGAATGAAGTAGACTGATGCTAGTACCGAAGAGAAGATTGTTTTAAGACTGATAGTCTTAGTCTAAGCTCTTTCATATGGTGTTATTTCATGCTATGTTCTCAAAAGGGAGAAAAGGGCAAAATGCCTATCAATATCAAACACTAAACCTTACTAAACCCGTCTCATTCTGGACTGGATAAGATGCTAACCTATATTAAATATTACAGTGTGAATCCTTCATAAAACACTTTTTTCAAGAACACTAAATTGGTATATATTTCAAAATATGGAGTCTTCTTAAATGAATTTAATTTATTACCATGCATCCATAAATTAATCTGAAATTGAAAAAATGCTAATAAAGATTAAGAGCTATTGGTTGATTGCACAAAACTGTAAACAAGCTTGTGTATGACATAGGAATGCAACATCTATATTTCATTTCTGATTATATTCACAAGCCTGTATAAAGATTGCTGTTTCCTCTTTCCCTTCCAGGATATTCATAATTGATTTCAATCTGACCCAGACAATATTTCTATTTCAAGATAATTTTGGATGCATAATTTTTTACGCTAGTCACTAAGATTCTTTGGTTTGAGCCAACGTCAACAATATATTCAGTCATAAATATTGACATCTGTTCTGAATTCTCTGTCTTGGGCTCACAGAAACACAGATGTTCAGGACCGAGAAGCGAAGGAGAAGCTCTTATATGTTCTGAAGATAAGCGCTAAATGGGGGTAATAGCAGGCATGTCACTGTGGTGTATACGGTTGGATAACACATTTCTCAGGTGGCATCGTGGTCATGAAGTGCTGTAGATAATGAAAGGCAATACAAAGCCACGTTCCTCAGCCTGTGTGGCTTCTCCAGCTCAGCTATTAAGGTGGAGACACATCTTTGTCCTGGTCAAGTCCCTTTATATAAATAGCTCTTTTTTGTGGTCTCTTCTGAAGGAACCACAGACATAGACTGGGAAGGGGGGTGTTGTACATGGAGTCACATTGGGAGGGATAGATTAATAGATCAGGGGCTGTCACATGTTATAATGGTACTCCATCACATGTAGGGGGGCTGTGGAAGGGTTGGGGGGGGGGGGGGGGTTTGACTCCAAAGCTAGTGACTGTCACATTGCTGTGTAGATAAAAGACAGATTTACTCATAAATGGACACCGCCCTGTCAGGAGGAGGGAAGAGGTGGCAGGCAGGCTGATCTGAAAGATCTTGCTTAAAGATCTGGAGTTGGAAGATCTCGCTTAGAGTTCTGAAGTTTGAAGATCTTGCTTAAAGATCTGAAGTTTGAAGATCTCGCTTAAAGATCTGAAGTTTGAAAAGCTCACTTAAAGATCTGGAGTTTGAAGATATCATTCAATGATCTGGAGTTTGAAGATATAATTCAATGATCTGGAGTTTGAAGATCTTGCTTAATGATGTGGAGTTTGAAGATCTCCCTTTATGCCGAGGGAGAATGGAACTGCGCTGGTTTGTATTTTTGCATGTGGGCAGCCCACACGATAAATTCAGACAGCATAATTCAAACCTGCACCATCAACAACTCCCCACCCAGAAGCACCACCCCTCCTCCCAGCATCAACCCCCCCCAACCATCCCCCCAACCACCACCACCATCATCATACCCCCCAGTCACCCTACATGCCATTTTCCAGCTCATTTTCTTTGTTCTTACAGGATAGCTCAAAGCCTGGCTGGGCTGTTGGGTGGTGGGTGAGACTGTCTCTCATTTTGCCAAGCACCGGTAATACAGCATGACTGATTCAAGACAGAACACAGATAAATACCTGGATGACAAATAAATGCATTGCAAAGGGTGCATTAATTCAGTACTTGTAAGACATGTGTCCTTATGACAAAAGAGGGGAACATTTGTCAGTCTGTAGCACAGCTGGCTCTGCTACAGAACTTGACAAATGACCCTCCCCTTGCCTGTAGTGGCAGGTTGAGCAGGGTGATCTCTGCTGCGCTGGTGTTAATCTGCAAGCAGTTGGCACACGCTTCAGACGGTTTGCCTGAGAACTGGCTTCCTTCTAATGACCTTCAAAATGGCGTCTATTATTCATGGCAAACATCCTGGCAAACGTCCTGGCACTAATAACTAATTAAGCTGAAAAGACCGGCCTGTTGGATTTCCATATTACACTTAGGTGTAAATATTTCATGATACATTGATCCTGGGTTATTCCAGCTTTTTAATTGTATGATTTTATGTGAGTGTTGCATGTGTGGCACTAAATTGCTCAATTACTGAACTCCTTTGTGTTCACTCTATTCGCATAAGCCAACCCATCACAACATCATTCAGGACGCCTGGACGTTTTCTGGTAATTGATTTATTGTGTGGTCGCAGTGATGTGGGGCTGTGGCAGTGGTTTCCCATATTAACACTTCAGTCCTCTCACCGGCTTCAGCCCCACAAGCACCACCTTCTTTTCCGGCTTTAAAGAGAGGCAGCCTGATGCGACCTGCCAATCATAACTGCTGCTTGCTTCTCAGGAGGCCGTCACCGAGCCCCTGATTGGTTGGCTGCGCATACCGTAGACATCTGTTTGTGCTTGTGACCTGGCACCACCCCAAATCCCAGCCGCTCGAGCCCTCTGTGCTCTGATGAGACGTTGGCATCTGACTTAGTCAGAATGAAGGAAGATCTGTGTGTGATCGGTGTCACAATGGCCCTGTTTACGCCATGTGTTTCGCACTGTAATTACAAAGTGATTAAGCACCATGTAACTTGGGCACATGGCTTCACTTAGCCGGAGTTCACCTGTTTAAATGACCTTTTTCATTAACATGCCTAAATTAATAAAGGTCGCATGAAACACAAAAGATCATATAATGATTACTGAGCATGAAAAGTGCACAGTGGGGTAGAATTGCAAGTACTCCAGAAATCTTTCTTCAACAGCTTCCTAATTGACTTAACTGACTGTGTATACATCATTAATTTCTAATTAGCTTCTAGTACACAAATGCCTTCCCCTCAGTGCTGAAAAATTATTTAAATGACCTTAAATCTAGTTGTTTATATCACATTAAATCATATCACTAGTTTCTGATCTTTAAGCACATATTCATGTTCAAACACAACAGATGCTATAAATAATTTCATTTACACAGTTTCTGAAACATTAAGGCACTGTGAATTTTCATTGCAGCTTCCAAACAAGCTGTACATCTCCAAACACAGCGAACACTAGATCAGATCTCGCAGTCGCTAGTGTCTTGGTCATCTGGCCCCTGTGGTAATTTCAGAATCAACACGTCAGAAAGGGCAATCTGCTGACAAGCTGAGGACCGACACCGCCAGGGTCCAGAGCCCCAAATCCAGAAACTCAAATCCAGAAGCTCAAATCCAGAAGCTCAAATGTCTTCACTCTGTGTTGCTGCTCTTGAGTCAGAATTAAATTACTGCCTGCAGCCAATCTGCATCCTTACAAAAGGTTGCATCAGAACACAATGGTGGTGTGCTGATGGGGAAAAGCCATTAACTCCTTTTGAAAAAACCAAAGCGCATGGGAGGACGTCCTCTGTCATCAAACACACACTGACTGGGAGATCAAAGCTGACACTTCATTCACCCAGTTTGACCAATTAGTGTCACCATGTTGTTGTCTGCTAATAGTTTAAACTGTAAACAAGATCAGTGCCACACATATGTATAAGTGAATTTATAAATCTGCTGTAAAAACACATTTTTGGGTTTTTCTGTAACATATAAACCAGGTAGAGGAGGTTACAGATGCGGAATAACACCGCACTTTTATTAATAGAGGAATAGCAATACAAGGTGAACAACGCCAAACCGAGCTAGTCACACAAAACACAGGTGTGTTGTACGTAATGTCGGGCCGGTCCAGAGTCACGCCGAGGAGCGAAGCGGAGATCAATACATGGAGAGGCAGACGTATAAGTAGCATGAAAAGGGGGTGTGGAATGAGTGACAGGTGTGAAAGATCTCCCTTTACGAGAGAGATTGAGTGCTGTCTCTAACATTTTCTCTCTATTTTATACATATTTAAAGCATCTCTTTTGCTTTTTTCACAATCTAAAAAAAAAAAAAAACATCACAATCTAACCAGGACAGTGTGAGTTCTAATTTAAATTGTAATTTTGCGATATTTACATTCCAGCACATTCATGGCAAAAAATGCTACCACAATAGTGGGGTAACTACTCACATCAGAGCAAATTAAGATTAAAAGCACACGGCGTCTCTGCCTGCTGTCCAAACAGAGCCACAGGTGAACATATTTACAAATATCCCTGAGTCACCTTTGACCCTAACCCCGACACCCCCAAACATGTCTACTCTTGTATTTCAAGAACTGTGATGCTAGGCATTTCTCACTGAAAGCTAACGTTTATTAAATGTGCTAACACAAATCCATCCCTAGCAATTACAGTGTAGAAATGGCTGGAAAGCGCTGTACCAATTAGATTAAGCTTGCCAGGTAATAAAAGCTTATTTTTTCTTAAAAGAGCCACTAAAAAAGAGCAGACTACAGTCTTGAGAGATAATGACCTGATTTCACTGCCCAGTGATGTCTCGTTATGCCTTAGAAGACTCCAGACCTACAGTGACGCTGCTTTCAGCATTCTACTCTGATAGTGTTTCTAAATGGTGGAGCACACACTCCACCCATAAAGATGTAGGCGATAGCAACAGCTTCAACTACTTCAGCCAATCCTAATATATTATGAATTGGCTTAAGTGCCACCCTAGCTCAAAATGGCTGCCAATCCCCTTATTAGACTTCAGACATCATTCCCTAACCACTGCAGTTTAACCTCCTGCCATATGCGTCAGACAGCACTCGCACAGAACTCTGCAGCACATGCAGCTAATGACATTGCATCTACTCTGAAATACAGTAATATTCTTAAGTAATTATCAATGGCTTTATTGTAGTGCATAGATAATCCTAAATAAATCCTGAAGCTTACTTAATAATACTTAATAAAATACTTAATAAGCATTCAGTAGTTAACAGCAGACATACACCTCCATTTATAATCTGCTTGCAGTGTATTACATATGGTAGATTACATGCATAAACTATTAAAGTTAAGGCTGTTAAGAAGTGACAATTCTTTAAGTGAATTGTACACTGTGCACACTCCCATATGTGAGAACTCTATATGATGTGTCATTGATTCAGTTCAAGGGGGATTGTGTGAGCTCTTAACCAGGAATGCTTCAGTTTATCACATCAGAGAAATGATCACTTTATTCATTCAAGAAAGGCTCAAATGAATCTTATTTCCATTCTTGCACAGCTGATCTCTCTTACTCTTCTCTCTCTCTCTCTCTCTCTCTCTCTCTCTCTCTCTCTCTCTCTCTCTCTCTCTCTCTCTCTCTCTCCTTCTCTCACCCACCCCTCCCACTCCCGCAGCCTGAATGAGCTTCCCCTGCTCGAAGGCTAAGCTCTGCCATCACACTAATCGGTGCTCAGGTAGAATGACAGGAGAGAGGAGGATTCAGCTGTAATCCCTCTGCTAGCTGCTGAAGCCGGGTGCTGTGCCCTGCTGAGGGTGCTGGCCCGCTCTCTCCCGCCTTCTCTTTGGGGACCTGTAGTTGAGAACGCTTTCCTTCCTCCTCTTACACCTGCTACACACTGTAGCCGTGTATTCCATTTCGCCACGCCGATGAAGTTGCTCGTTCAAACCCATGAACAAGCAGGGAAAATGACACGCCACATCACCCGGTCTCTGACAGCCGTGTTTGTATTTAATTATTTAATAAACTTTGGAACATCTGGGCCTGAACGTACTGAGTGAATGACGTTTGAGAAATTCATTCCCCATCTGTTTTTGGGCTTGTTAGTTTCCTGAAAATCGCTTGAGGAAGTTGGTAGTGATCATAGATCCAAACTGAGAATCGTCAGCTGTGTGTAATGTAAAAACCTGACCACACTAAGACTAAAACGAATAGTATTAATAATGCGTATTTACCCACAAATTGCAGTCCAGCTGAAACACTATGATGTGACAGTAAAGGAATCTACACAGCAGTATCACTCCTTCCTGAGGCCTTCATGTTCCTCTGCCTCTCCTAACTCTACATCACCAAACTCCTACTAGTTTATAAATGTCAGTCCAAGTCCAGATGTTGGTCCTTCAGCATCAGACAGAGTGTAGGTGCAGAACATCTGATATTGATCTAGTATGAACATTAAGTAGTAAGAATCAACTGAACCGGATCAGTTGAAGAAACAAGGACGCGTGTGTTCAGACGTCATTCAGAGAATTTAACACGTGGGGTTTATTCCAAATGTAGGAGCAGGTGGAGCGTTTCCTGAAAGGCCTACAGCGGTTCAGTCTGCTCTGCTGTCCTGAAGCAACACTGTACTTGTTTACTTGGCATTAAACAAACTGCAAACAGTGCTCAACAACCCGACCAAAAGATTACAAAAACATTTTTAACTTTTGACATGTATTTTAAATCCAAATAAACACATATTTTAACATAAATTTTTTGTTCAGTTCATTGCGTGATGTGTTTTATAAAATTCAGTTAAATTAGCTACTGGTGACAAACTGCAAGATCCCAAATGTATTGGTATGTAATTAGTATGTAATTAGTATGTAATTAGTAAAACAGTCTGCTTGCTCACTCAGAATGTGTAATCTAATTATGTATGGATCACTTCCTCCGAAATGTAACTTTACTGAGTTTCATGGAGTAGCAGATCTTTCTTTATGAAACAGTTAATGGTCCTGCCTCAACAAAGAGTTCTTAAGGCTCGGAGTGGTTGTGTTACCGTTAATTGGCGTTTTAATATGTCTGCCATGAAACCATGATGTTTTCCTACAAATTAAACATCATAATCTTGTTTGTCTTGTTCAGGCTTCATGTTATATCATCGTATCTCTGCAAGTAATCTTGGAATCAGAATCAGTGATGATCTTACATGGTACAATTCTGGGAGCCATATAATGTCTCAAAGTGGAGTGCTTTTCTCTGTAATCCCAGGTGCCTATATCTCTGGTCATCTGATATGGTGTTCTTCTCAAAATGTGTGGTGATGTTGATCAGTCTTTATGTATTGCAGCTATGATGGGTGTAGACACTAGCCACACAGACCCTAACACCTGAGTCTTATTATATCTTAGGGTGTAATAATATTAAGTTGTAGAAATAAGTATAGCAAAATAGGAAATACTTTTAAATAGAAAATGTACTTATACTGTCACGGTCTGCCCCTGACTCTTCCCTAGGGGCTGTCTGCATCTGTGTGTGTGTGTGTGTGTGTGTGTGTGTGTGTGTGTGTGTGTGTGTGTGTGTGGCTGTGGTTCTCTGTGTGTGTGTGTGTGTGTGTGTGTGTGTGTGTGTGTGTGTGTGTGTGTGTGTGTGTGTGTGTGTGTGTGTGTGTGTGTATATGTGTGTGTATGTGTGTGTGTGTTTGCATGTGTGTGTGTGTGTGTTCATTCGTCACATCTATTACTCGTCTCGTTACCGTTAGGTGTTGCACTTTTTCCTTGTTTATGAGTATTTAATGTGTGTTGTTTATGTTACAGTATTTAATGTGTGTTGTTTATATTTGAGTATTTAATATGTGTGTTGTTTATGTTACAGTATTTAATGTGTGTTGTTTATATTTGAGTATTTAATATGTGTGTTGTTTATGTTACAGTATTTAATGTGTGTTGTTTATATTTGAGTATTTAATATGTGTGTTGTTTATGTTACAGTATTTAATGTATGTTGTTTATATTTGAGTATTTAATGCAAATGCTGAGAGAAGCAAGATTTATTTAAGGGCCAAAATTAGAGTAATACAGGCAAGACATTATCAAATCTGTGAGGTAGTCAGACATTGAAACAGATTTCAAAGACATAAACTCTAACAGAAAAGATAAACTTTAGTTTACACAGAGAAACATGCAACTACTGGGCTGTAGAGTAAAGAAAGATCAGCAAAGAAACACCAAACACACAAAGTTTAAATATAAGAGCTAACAAGTAGACTAAAGTAGAGACAGGTGATAAGGGGCGTGGTCACAAATAGACCGAGGCGTGGTAAGGGAACACTAGCACATGGACAGGTGGGGGGCGGAGTCAGGAATGACAATATTTGTGTGAGATGCTACACCTCGGTCTCGGCATCTTACCTACCCCTTGCATCACAAATACAATTTATTAGATTTAGATTTATTTAAATAGCATAGTAATAATGGAACAATGAAACTAATTAAAAGAGGGAAATTACATTTCGTACCTTGTACTTGTACAATGTATGACAAATAAAATTCTTTCTGAATTCTGACTTCTGAGAGGAAAAATTCAGGATTATATTAAGGATAAAAAAGGATGAGGTAAGAGAGTAAAGTACAGCTTCACTACAGAATAAAAATGAGACATGACAGAATAGAAGTGGTTCTAGTTTGTTGCTGTTAGTTCCACTAAATTATATATGAGCTAATCACTGCTATGTTTGGTTTGAGTTCTGGGCTCTACAAGCTGGCCTGTGTCCATGTTTGGTTTGAATTTTGAGCTCCATACGCTAGCTTGTGTCCACGGAGCTAAGAGCCCTACTGAGTTTATAATCTTTGCGGATATCAGAAATGTATCCTGGTTCTAATCCATTCAGTGATTTGTAGACTAGTAGTAGCACTTTAGAGTCAATACTATAACTGACTAACTATAACCCTTGGAAACAAGAGTGGATATTTTAGAGCTGGAATTATGCCTTCTGTTCTCTTTGTCCTGGGTGAAACTCTTTCAATAGTATTGTAAAGAAGTTGTAGATGTTGAAAATTCTTACTTCTCAGTTCTGAGACCATTACAGCAGTCACCCCTACTGGAGATAAAAGCTTGCAGTAATTTCTCTAGATCACACATCTCAGTGGGACACTAAGCATTTGATTCTAGTGATATTGATCAGATTAAGGGAAAGGGATGTAGTTTGGTGGAATAGGCAGCAAGGAGGGAGTCTGCTAGCTAGTATGTTTGCTACCAAAACAGATTAGCCTGCTAGTGAACTTGTCATATTTTATTAGAAGGTTCAGACTTCTCACTAAATTGGACATAATGTGTGTGACATAACTTCTTCCTTGTAAAAAGTTCCATGCCAGCTTGTATCTTGAATTTTCATAATCATAACATTCATTTTGATAGCTTGAAAGCAGCATTACTATATTTTGGTTCAATACAAATACATGCTAACTGATGAAGTGTACACCCACCCTCGATCTCTGCTAGTTCCTGCTCTTTTGGTGTTTTTGAAAAACAGTTGAGGGTAGAGAATGTGTGTGTGGAGGCAGGCCATTGTGTGTGGAGGCGGGCCATTGTGTGTGGAGGTGGGGTATTGTGTGTGGAGGTGGGCCATTGTGAGTGGAGGTGGGGTATTGTGAGTGGATGTGGGGTATTGTGTGTGGAGGTGGGCCATTGTGAGTGGAGGTGGGGTATTGTGAGTGGAGGTGGGCCATTGTGAGTGGAGGTGGGGTATTGTGTGTGGAGGTGGGCCATTGTGAGTGGAGGCGGGGTATTGTGTGTGGAGGCGGGGTATTGTGTGGAGGTGGGGTATTGTGTGTGGAGGCGGGCCATTGTGTGGAGGCGGGGTATTGTGTGTGGAGGCGGGCCATTGAGTGTGGAGGCGGGCCATAGTGTGTGGAGTAAGGCCATTGAGTGTGGAGGTGGGCCATAGTGTGTGGAGTAAGGCCATTGAGTGTGGAGGCGGGCCATAGTGTGGAGGCGGGCCATTGTGTGTGGAGGCAGTCCATTGTGTGTGGAGGTGGGGCATTATGGGTGGAGGCGGGGCATTATGTGTGGAGGTGGGGCATTGTGTGTGGAGGTGGGCCATTGTGTGTGGAGGCGGGCCATTGTGTGTGGAGGCGGGCCATTGTGAGTGGAGGTGGTGTATTGTGAGTGGAGGTGGGCCATTGTGAGTGGAGGTGGGGTATTGTGTGTGGAGGTGGGCCATTGCGAGTGGAGGTGGGGTATTGTGTGTGGAGGTGGGCCATTGTGAGTGGAGGCGGGGTATTGTGTGGAGGCGGGGTATTATGTGTGGAGGCGGGGTATTGTGTGGAGGTGGGGAATTGTGTGTGGAGGCGGGCCATTGTGTGGAGGCGGGGTATTGTGTGTGGAGGCGGGCCATTGTGGGTGATGTCCAGCAGAAGGGAGGGAGACACCAAGACTCTGTCAACATTAGCCATCATTCAGAGTTATGCTAATCAGGGAAAGTAATTGTAGATGCAAAGATAGCAAATCAATCACAAAACTGTCTTTAGAAATGGAAGGTTTTTCTCAACCCAAATCGCCATCTTCTAAAGATAATGTTACAGGATAACAGGCAACAGCATTATCAGTCCGCAATTAAAAGATTAAACATTTCTATCCTTTTACGCTGGATAGTGGGAAACTGGTGGCTCTTTTGTCCTGGATTCAGGCTTTCACTACATTTCCAGCCAAACTGGGAGTTGACCAGTAAAACACTGTTTATTAAGAGTACTTTGACCAGTAAAATGTTTATTTTTTGATGTACAAATTACTTGTATTAATAATAATAATAATAATAACATTTTATTTAGTAAGCGCCTTTCAATACACCCAAGGACACTGCACAATAAAAGCGAACAATAGAAGGAAAATATAAGAATGCTAAAATACTATTTTAACGTTAAAATACAATACAAAAATACAAAATAAACAATAAGGGCTCAGCCATAAGCCAACTGAAAAAGATGGGTTTTTAGATGTGCCTTGAATGTAGTGATAGATGGGCAAGCACGTAACTCAAGCGGCAGACTGTTCCATAACTTCGACCCAGCCACACTAAAGGCCCTATCACCAATAGTGCGCAACTTACTGGTAGGAACTTTGAGCAAGTGCAGCTCTGACGAGCGCAAGGTGCGTACTGGAGAGTATGTTTGAAGGAGACTACTGAGGTAGGATGGTGCACAGCCATGCAGAGATTTAAACACCAGCACAATGACCTTGTACTAAATACGATACTGGACAGGGAGCCAGTGAAGATGTTCCAGAATGGGCGTAATGTGCTCCCAGGATCTGGTATGAGTCAAAACCCTCGCAGCTTATTATTACCAGAATATGTTCTTCCATTAATGTGCTGCACCATAGTAAACTGGCAGTTGTCTGATTATAAATGACAGTTGTCCAATAATCCCCCTGCCCGCTGAAATAAGGCAGTCCCACTGTCTTCCTGCTGATCACTGAAGAATATCACAGATGTGAAGACGCGGTGAAGTTACAGAGAATACAGCCAAGTGCAAAACAGCTCCAAACGGCAGAACTCATTGGCTGTGTGATCTAAGAGGTTTGCTGCTTGAGGATTTTTTGTGTTGTTGTTGTTGTTGTTGTTGTTCATTATTATTTTTTCTCTGGACAAAGACATAAAGTCTGACCATCTGTCTGAACATGAATCATGTGCTCTTACAGTCTGTTCCACAACAACGTCATCCAGAACACTTCCTAACTTGTAAAGTTGCTGCACGCTCGGAGGGTTTTTTCTAAATGATGTTATCTTTGGTTTAATCAGTCTTAAAAACCTCATTTAGTGTTGGAGCTAAATAAGGAAAGGCCATTTTTTGGTAATATTGTTTGGACAAAAGCTTTTGAAAAAGCAATTTCTTCTACTGGTTATTGCAGTTATTTGAAATATTGTACACCCACCCACCTTTACTGGTATTTATGCTGGTATTGCTAGTATTTATGATATTGCTAGTATTTATGCTGGTGTTTATGCTAGTATTTATGCTGTAGTTTACCTATGTTTCTTTTGGTAAGCACAATACATATAGACATTATTTCTCAAAACACCCAAGTTGGTAAGTAATTTCATAAAAAAATTCTGACCATATATTGATAATTTTACGTTTTTTTTTTGTCTAGATTTTTACAAGTCCCATTGCCAGACTAAAGTCCTCAAACTACAGACTCACCAAAATACAGACATAAATGAAGCCCTCACAGATCAAAAACACGATCTATCCCACTCCATTCAAGAGCCGCTCCCATGAAGTTCCTCAGCAGAGTGGACAGACTCTCTTCCCGTCCCCTGTCATGAATAGATTCTGAATGAGCAATAATAACAGTGAAGGAGGCAAACTCTTCAGATGCTGTGCAGGGACGTGATAAGGGGCAGAATCTGGAGGAGCTCTGCGGAGGACGGGGGCTTTGTGGAGGCCAGCCACAGCTGCACAGAGGGCATTTCTGCACAACTCCACTTTTCACAGATAATGGGCTAGCCACAGCATTCTGTCTCTGTGGAAAGCGGACGATGGAGTTTGGAGACTGAAAGCTATTTCAGAAGAATGCTGCAGTTTTGCTTTTCAGGCAGAGAGCGCTGCCATTTAAGAAGTCAACTGAAGAGCCAGGAGATAATCGCAGCACTGCCGTCCACCTGGAAAACATCACAGCGCCGTAAGAGCCTTAAAGTGCACAGCCACCACGGCTTATTACGCAAGCACATTTCTTTGTCTTTTAGACAAACAGAGGAATCTTCAATCATAAATTCACAGCAAACTTTGACTTCTTAATATCTATCCATCATGCTTTCATTTATTATACTTCTAAAACCCTGCGCGGGGACCATGATTTATATATCTGAGCCCCCATAAAGTGAAAAAATGAATAGGTCGGTATGTCCGAGTTTGGCTTCTTTCTGACTGTACTTCCAATCTAACTGAACAAACGTATTAATGAATGAATATCCATGACTAATAAACACTGCACCTCTGTGATGTGTCGCCTGACTTAATGCAGTGTGCTTCGCTTTATCCGTGCGCTGTAATTATGAACAATGAGGCTGCCGTTATTCCATCCGTTAAGCATCCGTACGTGTAACCCGCATCACCCCGTAACTAATGGACTTTAATGAAGACAAGCAGGTCTTTTGGAGAATCTGAACCAGGCAGGAGGCGAGAGCTGGAATGCACAGTGTATTAAAACATATTGCAAGGCTGAGCCAGTGGAGGCTAGTCATTCATCACACAGGCAGAGTCTGCAGGCTTCCCACTCGTCTCCTCCCAGCGTGGGGGGGCGGGGCTGGGGGGGGGGGGGGGGGGGGGGCGCTTATAGCACCATACAAACAGCTCGCGAGGTTATTTGTTATGGAAGTAGTCATTATCTGATAATTGCACCATGATGAAATGATCATGGGGAAACAAAGTCACTCGACCCGGTCGAGGGAAGACAGTGTGATGTAAAACTATTAGCGGATCAGGCGGTGCGTGATACAGTTGGGACCAGCCTCTCAGAGACAGACACGTGTAATCAGCCACCTACATTAGGGCATTAGAGCCCCGTTCCGAACACGGCCTAATCTGTCGGGAGCCCTACATCTGTTTCTGCTAGATCAGGCTAATGAAGGCCACAGCGGGGCGAGCCAGAACCTTCACTCCTCTCCTGGACATTCACAACATGGAGGTGAGGAGGAGGCATTGACACAAGTCATCACACGTCTGCCCGTGACTCAGGAGAGCGTCCCCATTCTGAAGGAGAGTTCTCCGTCATATTACTGTTAAGGCAATATTATGTTTTCTTTTTTATCTGTCATACTGCGTAGAACAAGCACTAATGCTGCTACGCCTCTTTATTATAAGGTCTTCAGTGTCCAGCTGGTAACATTCAGGCGTAATTTAGGTAACGAGAGCTCAAAAATTGTGGCAGAAGACGACGTGCTAGCTTTCACGTTCAGTAGGCATGCTGGTGGCGTGCGCAGCCTGCTAGGTGTGACACGCAGTACCTGACAGCGCTCACACGCTGGCTGTCCTCACTGGAGTCTCTCAGCACTGATGCCCTTCAGAACTGCACACCAACCTCCAGCCGTAGCTCCAACACCTCCTCTGGGCACGTCCGGCCGACACGTCCCTAATGGGCGTCTAATGCTGAACGTCAAATCTCATCACCTGCCGAGGAGACTGTTGTGTGTCTTGTTCACTCCTAACACTGCAGGTTGTCTGCACGTGTGTGACAGAATCTCCAATGGTAAAGGAAGATTAACGGAAGCTGCTGGTTATCCACTAAAAGACATTAGACCATGCTTCCATGAGAAAAATACCTTTTGTTTATAATGACTGAAGGGACAGAGGGTCCTTCAATGGCAGATGGTCTGTAATTTTTTTCTTATCGGTGTGTGTGTGTGTGTGTGTGTGTGTGCCTGTGTTTGAACCTGTGTGTTTGTGTGTGTGTGTGTGTGTGTGTGTGTGTGTGTGTGTGTGTGTGTGTGTGTGTGTGTGTGTGTGTGTGTGTGTGTGTGTGTGTGTGTGTGTGTGTGTTTATGAGTGTGTACTTGACTGGTGACACTGATGCCTGGTTGTGCACCAGTGGTAGATCTGTCATAAATTGCTTTTACCAAATTGCAGTTACCCAGAGTGCAGTTCGGTAGCTGAGTGAGCAGTAATCACAGCTGTTGAGACACACTGCACTGTTACTTCATCAGTCTGAAGTATTGACATGATTACGCTCACAGCCCAGATTGAACTTTCTCAAACAGCAGCGAACATGGAGTCCCTGTGTGGAGCAGTGATTATGGAGTCTGTTCTTCACACTGCCTCATATATGGGGTATAGGTACAGGGTATAGGATACAGGTATGGGGTATAGGTACAGGGTATAGGATACAGGTATGGGGTACAGGTACAGGGTATAGGATACAGGTATAGGTACAGGGTATAGGATACAGGTATGGGGTATAGGTACAGGGTATAGGATACAGGTATGGGGTATAGGTACAAGGTACAGGTAAGATCTGAAGACCTGAGCCACTTTGCACTGCCTTGTTTAACATTGCTGCCATCTGGATATGCTTAAGGAACCACAAACAAAACACTGAAAGCAAATCCTTGTGTATTCCTGCCCCGATCATGCAGCTATCACAGCACCAACTGTTCCTGACTTTAGGATCGGTGTGGAACAGCTTCAAAGTGGGAGGTGCAGGGGTCCCTCAGCATTGGGACTGGGGAGTAGCCCCCCAGTTTACGGCCTCTTTATTAGCTAGGTAGACACCTAGGCACCCTGTGCCTTATCATGGTGGAGACCGATTTTGGAATCTGTATTGTCGAAGGAGGAATTAGGAGAAACATTCTGCTAATGAAGACATGAAGGCTGAAATGAGACAATATCAAGCAGGCGTTGCTCCACGTCTGTCTCATAATTCCATTTCAGGGGCTCTGTGTCCAACTCCGAGACTCCGTCCCTGTCTCTGGAACTATATGTCTGTCTCAGTAAATGTGCTACGCTCTTCCCATGGGGTGCCTTAGAGTTCGCTGGTAAGCAGATTTTGTAGACCAGGCCCTGTGATACAGAAAGAGACAAATTTACTCAGTGCTTAACATAGACTCAGTGTTGTCAGCAGCAACGCATGATAATGTCAGAGAAACAGGATGCTTGTTATAATAACAGATGTGCACAATGTGTGTATGAAGTATTTTTTCTCTGTTTCTCTGGTGTGTGGCTTTTGCGAATATGTATCTGCCAAGAGACTGTGTGCTTAGCGTCAGTGTGCTTAGCGTGACTGCCCTGTGGTAGGAGCTTCCCAAAAGCATCACAGTCTAAACATAGTGCTGAAAGAATTGTTGGAAGAAGCGTTCATATCCTATCTGTTCCAATTTATCACGATCTAACTCCAGAAATGCTTTTCACATGCTGCATTGTGTTGTAACCTACATCTAACATGTTCGGCCATTCCAGAAATGAGTTTTAATATGGACCTAGAGTTGTTTCCCTTTACATGACAAGCATATGCTGAAGTCATTTGAAATAATGCATTCGTGAGATGTAGACAGTGTTTTGTATCTGAAGGTCTTTAGACAGATAGGTTCAGTAGTGCTAGTGAGATTTCACTTTAATCAAATGCCATTTGATTTACTCTATTGGCAGTGAGGTGGAACATGATTGTTCTGAGTGCAATATTATAATGAGATGCCCAATGTAAAAATAATATTGGATATAAATCATTACTTTTGTATTTTATATATGAAAGTTAATTTGGTAAAGAGGTTATTAATACTGGTTGTGCATTTTAAAATGTAAACAAATTCATCATTAGGGTTTCAAGATTTCAGCATTGTACTAAATGGAAATGATATGATACCAGTTAAAATTACACGTCACACTTCCCTGAGAACAAAGAGTTTTGAAAGTAACGATTTTGAGATGCAACATTTGCGATATTGTGGTCTCCTCTGCCAGGGATGTAAGAATTTAATCGTGTGTGTGAGAGCAGGAGAGAGAGAGAGGGGGGGGGGGGGGGGGGGGGGGGAGGAGAGAAAGAGAGTCAGAGAGAGAGAGAGAGAGAGAGGGGGGGGAGAACAGCAGGTGATGTATTAGCTCCCATGGTGCACTGCTGTTCTTGTTTGGATCCTCTGTGGTTTTTGAGTTGGCATTTATTGTTATTGTTTAGATTCAGTACGATGGTTTTGCTGTTTTGATAATGTGTGATTGTATTTGACCAATTTGGACTGTTCACCCTTAATGCAGGTAGGTGTGTGTTCAATGTAGTCACCACACAACTCTTCCTAGTGGTTAGTGGTGGTGTGACCCGGGTTTGTGATGGTATGCTTTGAAACATTAATAGAGTAAGGTGACTGGAGGCGTGCCTCTAGAAAGGTTAGGATAGGTAGAGAATATTGCCAGGTCGATCTCACACATGAGCGATACCATCTTTAAAATCAGAGCTGGGCCTTCTCAAGAATTCCAGGCAGGATTTGTGGTTTCAGGGCTCTGTTTATGTTTGTTTTAAATTTAAACCCATGTTGTAAACCCATGTTTCTCCTAGTCACAATTTGTTATTAATTACATTGTATTTTACATTATTATTAATTACACAACATTTACAAAATTGTTCATTGCAGAATATTTACATTATTTGTGACAGGGTGACAGATGCAGGTTTCTTTAATATCCATCACACAGCACAGTACAATCAAAAACGAAAACAAAGGAGCGCAGCACGCAAACAGCGTGTGGCAGGACAAAAGAGCTTAAGGCGCAAAGTCACTAAACTTGTCGTTGGAAGAGACATAGCGGTAGAAGTTGTGAGCAGGGTCACTCCTGTAGGCTCACTCCTCTGGGCTCACTCCTGTAGGCTCACTCCTGTAGGCTCATTCGTGTGAGCTCACTCCTGTGGGCTCACTCCTGTGGGCTCACTCCTGTAGGCTCACTCCTGTGGGCTCACTCCCGTAGGCTCACTCCCGTAGGCTCACTCCCGTAGGCTCACTCCTGTGGGCTCACTCCTGTAGGCTCACTCCTGTGAGCTCACTCCTGTAGGCTCACTCCTCTGAGCTCACTCCCGTAGGCTCACTCCTCTGAGCTCACTCCTGTAGGCTCCCTCCTCTGAGCTCACTCCTGTAGGCTCACTCCTCTGGGCTCACTCCCGTAGGCTCACTCTTCTGAGCTCACTCCTGTAGGCTCACTCCTCTGAGCTCACTCCTGTAGGCTCACTCCTCTGGGGTAACTCCTGTAGGCTCACTCCTGTAGGCACAAGGAATGCTCAGCACTGACTTCTGGGACCTGTGGGCTTAAATCAGGCTGATGAGGGACAGGTGTGGGTGATTATAGAATAAGTGGGTGACTTAGACTGTGGGAGGTGGAGTGAAGTGGAGTGGGCGCCTCCCCTGTGGGGCTGGCCCCACCTACCATGACAATTATAATTAATTACAGAATATTTACATTATTTTTAATTACATAGTATTTACATTATTATGTATTTCATAATATTTACATTATTATTACAGAAAATGGGCATTATCATGAGAAATAACAGAATATTTACAATATTGTTAATTTCAGAACATTTACATTATTATTTATTAAAGAGCATTTTCTTGCTTTCCTGAAACTATTTTATTACCATAACAGCCTTAAAATTCAGCCACAGTGTTTGAATGCTTGCTGGATTATATAAGCATGTGTGTGTGTGTGTGTGTGTGTGTGTGTGTGTGTGTGTGTGCTGGGTGTGGGATAGGAGAACAGGTGCTCAGGGTTGATTGACTCATCCCTCACCCAGTGTTTTCTCCAGTGTTTCTGCCTAGCCTTCCAGCAACCTGCTGCCCAGGCCTTGAACACACACATACACACACACACAAACACACACACACACACACACACACACACACACACACACACACACACACACACACACACGCGCGCACACACAAACAAGCACATGCATAAACTTATGCATGTGCACACGCACAGTTGCATGCACACACAAACACACGTGTACACACACAGATACACACGTTAACATCCTCCTGCATGCACGCACCATTATGATGCCCCCTGTAACATGCAAACATCATTCTGTTTTATGTTGCTACAGTTTTCCTCCTGACAATGGTCCCATTGAAAAATGTCAGAATTCTTGCATTCATTTCCTGGATAAAATATCACTACATGCATCAGGAAGGTCATGTGACATGAAGATCTTTGCCCTGAACCTGTTTCACAACACAGCAGTATTCGTCTGTTTTGCCATGATTTGTTGAAGCTTTTGTGGAAAGCTTGTCAACCATGAACTTGTCCATTTTGACCATGTCCATTTTGACTATGAACTTGTTCTTGGGATGTCAGAGAGGGATGTTGGGCAGAGTGCAGATAAATCTGAGCTGTAGCCTCTGTCATCTGTTGAGTTGATGATGGACAAGAAAGACAGAAACGGGTAGAGGCAGGTAGACAGGTAGAGGTAGGTAGAGACAGATAGAGCCAGGTAGATGTAGGTAGAGACATGTGGAGGTAGGTAGAGACATGTAGAGGTAGTTACGGTAGAGACATGTAGAGACATGTATAGGTAGATAGAGACAGGTAGAGGTTCATAGAGACAGATAGAGGTAAGTAGAGGCAGGTAGAGACAGGCAGAGGTTCATAGAGACAGGTAGAGTTTCATAGAGACATGTAGAGTTTCGTAGAGACATGTAGAGGTAGGTAGAGACATGTAGAGGTAGGTAGAGACAGGTAGAGGTAGGTAAAGACATGTAGAGGTTCATAGAGACATGTAGAGGTAGGTAGAGACATGTAGAGGTAGGTAGAGACAGGTAAAGGTTCATAGAGTCATGTAGAGGTAGGTAGAGACATGTAGAGGTTCATAGAGACATGTAGAGGTAGGTAGAGACATGTAGAGGTAGGTAGAGACAGGTAGAGGTAGGTAGAGACATTTAGAGGTAGGTAGAGACAGGTAGAGGTAGGTAGAGACATGTAGAGGTAAGTAGAGACATGTAGAGGTACGTAGAGACATGTAGAGGTAGGTAGAGACATATAGAGGTAGGTAGAGACATGTAGAGGTTCATAGAGACATGTAGAGGTAGGTAGAGACATGTAGAGGTAAGTAGAGACAGGTAGAGGTAGGTAGAGACATGTAGAGGTAGGTAGAGACATGTAGAGGTTCATAGAGACATGTAGAGGTAGGTAGAGACATGTAGAGGTAGAGACAGGTAGAGGTAGGTAGAGACATGTAGAGGTAGGTAGAGACATGTAGAGGTTCATAGAGACATGTAGAGGTAGGTAGAGACATGTAGAGGTAGGTAGAGACAGGTAGAGGTAGGTAGAGACATGTAGAGGTAGGTAGAGACAGGTAGAGGTTCATAGAGTCATGTAGAGGTAGGTAGAGACATGTAGAGGTTCATAGAGACATGTAGAGGTAGGTAGAGACATGTAGAGGTAGGTAGAGACATTTAGAGGTTCATAGAGACATGTAGAGGTAGGTAGAGACATGTAGAGGTTCATAGAGACATGTAGAGGTAGGTAGAGACATGTAGAGGTAGGTAGAGACATGTAGAGGTAAGTAGAGACATGTAGAGGTAGGTAGAGACATGTAGAGGTAAGTAGAGACATGTAGAGGTAGGTAGACACATGTAGAGGTAAGTAGAGACATGTAGAGGTAGGTAGAGACAGGTAGAGGTAGGTAGAGACATGTAGAGGTAGGTAGAGACATGTAGAGGTAAGTAGAGACATGTAGAGGTAGGTAGAGACATGTAGAGGTAAGTAGAGACATGTAGAGGTAGGTAGAGACAAGTAGAGGTAGGTAGAGACAGGTAGAGGTACACTGTAAAAAACAGAACTTAAAATTGCTCGCCTTACTATGATTTTTAGTTTAGCTGAGCCAAAAATAATTAATTGCACCATAAACGATAACAAAGTAATTGGATCAGCTTACTTTATTGAGTTTCTTGTTAAAAGTTGATCTGACCTTACAACCTGCATTGTCAAAATATACAAATTGTAGTTGAACCCTAGTTAAGGCCAGGCCAACTCCTCTGCACATGCTCAATTTGACTCCTTAGTTGAGAACGGGGCGGGGTTTGCGATTGGACTCCGGACATCTTGAAATGGATTTCACCTGCAGCAAGCAGCGTCCTACGCTACTCTGAACTGAATATTAACGTCCAAATGTGAGTATTTTGGTTGAAATACTACCTTTGTTGCAGAAAGGTATAATAAATGTGTTAATTTAACTGTTTTGTCATTTGTCTTATATTACCCAACTTCAGTTAGCTATTCTTAGTATTGAATTTAGAGATTTATGAATGTCACGTTGAGGACCCCGGCCCCTCCCTTTTGGGCGTGTGTATACGTAGTCCACGTGCTTTGTCTGCGTCAGTGGGACTTCGTGGTGAGGGTTATGTCGTGTGAATAATGTGTATCACCTGTGAATCGTCTCGTAATCACGTGGGGCTAATGTGGTCTGTCTATTTAATGTGCGCTCGCGCAGTGTCCTGTGCTCGTCGTTGTCTAAAGTCTGCACGTTGTGTGAATCGTGTGTGTTGCTCGTGCGCTATTGCGCAATCTCTTTGTTATTAAAGTGACGTCTGCCTGGAAAGCAAGGATTCCCGTGTCTCGTCCTTCGCCCTGCCCGCGCGTCACAGAACGACGAGCCGTCAAGAGACAAAGAAAAATGCCGGGCTACAAGAGCAAGCCCAAGAAGGGGAAAAAGTCCTGCAAGCGGCACCACCGCTCTTCTTCCTCCCCCCCGTGCCGCGAAGCCCCGCCGACTTTGGCGCAGCTCAAGCTGGACCCGATCTGTGCGTCCCTGCTGCGACAGGTGCGGGTGCACCACGACCCCGAGGCGGCGGAGAAGCTCCGCCAGGAGGCGATGCGGCTTTGGGGAACATACCACCCCTCTTCATCCAGGGAGCCCTCACCCCTGCAGGTGAGCTCCTTTGCGCTCTGTGGGGTGGAGAAGACCCCCGAGAGCGAGTTTGGGGAGGGGGACTCCCCAGGCGAGGAGGAGGAGCTGGAAGACGAGGAAGACAGCTACCCTCCGTCTTTATACGACGCCTCCACCGTCAACTACGGTAGGGAGGAGGAGTCAGAGGAAGACGGCTATCCTCCGTCGTTAGATGACGTCTCTACCGTCAACTATGGGGAAGAATAGGAGGAGGAGGAGTCCGACGAGGAGGACTACCTCCCTCCGCCCGTAAACACCTCTTTCGTCGTAGAGGAGGAGGAGGGGGACGAAGAGGAGGACTACCCGCCCTCTGAGTGCTCCGCCGACCCCGCTGACTACGGGGAGGAGGAGGGACCTGAGGAAGACGATCGTCCTCTGTCCGTGCGCTCGGGCGTTTCCGAGTGCACGGATAGCGAACTAGACTCGGAGGAAGAGGGCAGTCCGCCCCCCTCTGAGTGTTCTGGTGGAACGGTGAAAGGGAGAGGGACCCCGTCCTCCGATCGCTCCGGAGGAGAACGGATGGACTGCTCCCGGGGTGGCAGCCCGGAACAGCCCATGAGCTGGAGCCAGGGCAGTGAGGCGATGGAGACGGAGGAAGAAGACCACACTGCCGGCTCCAGGGGGCGATCGAGAGGAGAAGGGGGAATGCCCTACGGCCCACCGAGGGGGAGGACCAGCCGCGCTGCGCCAGGCGCGTCCGCCAGTCGCACATCACCCAGCGGAGGGTCCGCAGCGAAGGACCCTCGCAGCTCCCTGTCTCTCTCCCCTCATCGCTCTCCTTCTGGCGCGTAGCCTGGCGCCTGTTTCATGTCTGTCTGTCCCAGTGTTTGTGAGTCTGCCCGTATGTTTACCAAACCCCCTCTTCCTATTTGTGCCTATGTGTGTAAGCGTGCCTGTTTGTGTGTTTGTATCTGTTCCGTTGTGTTTGTCTAACGTCTTTTCCCCTGTATTCCCAGGGAGGGTCCTAGGCGGTCCGTGGCGGACGCTTCCCCGAGGGCGGTCACCTCCCAGACGCAGGACTGAGCATGTCGGATCCGCCCATCGCTGTGGGTTCGGGGCACTCGGTCCTGTTGGCACCCCGGGACGGGTAGTGCCCTTGGAGGGGGTGTCTGTCACGTTGAGGACCCCGGCCCCTCCCTTTTGGGCGTGTGTATACGTAGTCCACGTGCTTTGTCTGCGTCTGTGGAACTCTGTGGTTATGGCTATGTCGTGTGAATAATGTGTATCACCTGTGAATCGTCTCGTAATCACGTGGGGCTAATGTGGTCTGTCTATTTAATGTGCGCTCGCGCAGTGTCCTGTGCTCGTCGTTGTCTAAAGTCTGCACGTTGTGTGAATCGTGTGTGTTGCTCGTGCGCTATTGCGCAATCTCTTTGTTATTAAAGTGACGTCTGCCTGGAAAGCAAGGATTCCCGTGTCTCGTCCTTCGCCCTGCCCGCGCGTCACAATGTACATGTGAAATATACATTATCTGAACAAGATATTGTAGCGTCGGGCCAATGGGGGGGTGCCAGAGGGTGACGTCATTACCCATGAGCCCTTGCGGCTCCGGCCCTGTTATGCGTATTATGTGGTGTTTATGTCTGTATAGTGTTATTAATGATTATTAATTGTGTGTTATTAGTTAAGTTACCCCGGTCCATTTTTTATGTACATGTGCCTTATGGTAGTTCCCCCTCCATGTATGTGTAACTTTGCGTTCTTCATGACCTCCCCCTGTGTTTCATGTGCAAGGCCAAGCTATTTAAGGCCTTGAGTTTGATCTGACTGTGCCTGTGAGTGCCAATTTTCTTGAGAGGTGAGAATAAAACCTCTGTTCTTGATAAGAATGGACTTGTCTGTGGCCTCTTTCTCCCAAATCATGCTACAATATAATAAGTTGGCACAACTTTTAAAAATTTGGAACTCTTGGTATGTAAAACTTACATTTTGAGGTTCATATACATGGGCAAGATAAAGTATCTGAACAAGATATAATAAGTTAGCATATATTGAATCATTTGGAATTATTTGTAGGCAATACTTAAAATCTGAAGTTTATATACCTGTGAAAAATAAATAATTGGAACAAGAAATAATAAGTTGGCTCAACTGTGAGTGAATTTCTTAAAAACTTAAGAGTTTGAGTTGGGATCAAAACTCAAAAATCGAATGCAGTAAGTTGCCTTGAAATTTTGAGTTTTCTCAACTTTTTCGTTTTTACAGTGTAGGTAGAGACAGGTAGAGTTTTGTAGAGACAGGTAGAGTTTCGTAGAGACATGTATAGGTAGGTAGAGAGAGGTAGAGGTTCATAGAGACAGATAGAGGTAGGTAGAGACATGTAGAGGTAGATAGAGACATGTAGAGGTAGAGACAGGTAGAGGTAGGTAGAGACATGTAGAGGTAGGTAGAGACAGGTAGAGTTTTGTAGAGATAGGTAGAGGTTCATAGAGACAGAGGTAGGCAGAGACAGGTAGAGGAAGGTAGAGACAGTGTGACGGTTTAGTACCGCTCAAGGGCAATACCCTGGGAATTACACATGACCGGGTAGCCAGACTGCAAGGGTGGGTGTGGATTATTGAGGTGGATGGTATTAAGAGGAGTACTCCAGCATTACTGTGCACTGTGTTTTATTCTCTCACTTCACACTTGCAGACGAATCAGACAGGATACACTTCACAACAAGGGTTGTTCAGTTTGTACCAGAGTATGCTTCTAATACATGATCGACTCACAGCATTATTGTTCAATAATACACAAACGGTTACCGGCAGCTAACCGCAGTCCTCTTTAGCAGGCACAGGTTGTTGGTGATAGCAAGTCACACCATGAACAAGGAGGGATCTCCTCCATACACCTGACTAGGCCTTTTATACAGATAGCCCCGCCCCCGGCTAAACCAACTTCCCCCACAATGGACGACGTCCTACAGACTCGACATAAAACACATCACAGATACAAATACATATACATATACGTACATATATAGTGTCCCCAACCACTATCCCAACAATAATGTGTTTTAATTATATTTTAAAAGCTTGACTATATACTAGGGACTCTCGTCACCCCTGCCGGTGGAGCCATCCCTGCTGGGATAAGTAACTCCCTCTATATCAGCAGTTCTGTTTGTGTCTATGTTTCGGTGATGGGCTAACTTGCACCATCACAGACAGACAGAGGTTCGTAGAGACAGACAGAGGTTCGTAGAGACAGGTAGAGGTTTGTAGAGACAGGTAGAGGTTCGTAGAGACAAGTAGAGGTTCGTAGAGACAGGTAGAGGTTTGTAGAGACAGGTAGAGGTTCGTAGAGACAGGTAGAGGTTCGTAGAGACAGATAGAGGTTCGTAGAGACAGGTAGACATTGGCGGGTGAATTACATACTGGTTTCTAACTTTGGAGTACTGTACTCTTAGTCTCTTACTGTTATACATGTGCTATAAGGTTGTGCTAAGGTTGTGCTACATGTGCTAAGGTTGCTATGCCGGCCTGTATGTCATCTGAAATACATCACACGGTTCATTTGGAGTTACTGCATGTTCCTTTTCTATGATTTACAGTAATCACCATCACCTTTTCTGCAGAACACAGATCACCACCCAGTGGAGTCAGAAGATGGCTATTTTCTGAAAGGGAAGAGATGGAGATCACCAGTTTGGTCATAGCCAACAATATCGCTTGCCTGTGTGAGATATAAAGGAGACTTGCTGAGGATCAGGGAACATTCCTCAGCACTGATGCAGTCAGCAGCTCAGCAACTCACTGCGTTCCTCCACTGACCAGACTGAGGACGAACCAGGCCTGTCGTGTTCTGTTAGAAAGGAACTCCGACAGAGTCAAAGACCAGCGACTGAAATATGTGCAAGTCTGGTTTTTCACACTGTATCAAGTATTGGAGTACAGTCATGATTTATAGCAGTATGTAGTGTGTTATAGTCTGTATGATGGCAGCTGGTATGATGTTTCCACCAGACTCCTCTAGCTCGTGGTTCATGAACAACCCAAGACTCTAACCAGAGACTTGCTGAGGTATCCTGAGTTCGGGTGATTTGTATGTAAGCTTTTTTGTCATTGGTTTATATTGACATGCTAATTGTTAATCTGTATTCAATATTCTTTATCCATTGCATATTTTTACAGTACATTTACTTTTTCCACTCAATTTTACTACAGTGCACTGAGGAATTAAAATAAAATGTGTGCATTTGTGTGTTATTTTCATCGTGGGAAGAGATTGTTCCATAAGTGTCATTACTCACTGCAATGATGGGTTTTTACAGAGTTTTGCATTGATCTTGTTGGTGTGTAATCACTATTTTACAGCATATGCATAATAATTTGTGTGATATCTGAAGGCAAAGTTTGCTTTAGATATGATATGTGGTTTGGAGAGTAGTTTTGACATGAACATTTGAAGTTTGTGAAGATTTCTGGATGACAGACAGCAGGGAACACTGTTCATAACATCTGGCCCAATACATTGTATCATAACAGCTCTGTGTCATGTTTGTAAATGACTAGTTTGGTGTGTTTTATTACGATCTACCTGTGAACAGTTTGTTGAGTAGTTCCCAATTGCAAGAAGTTCCTCACCTCCCCCTCTCCTCTCCTCCCCCTCTCATAACCTCCCCTCCCCTCTCCTCTGCTCCTCCTCTCCTCCCCTCCCCTCTCCTCTCTCCTCTCCACTCCACCCCTCCTCTCTTCTCCCCCATCTCCTCTCTTCTCCTAGCTTCTCCTCTGTTATTCTCCAACTCCACTATACAGAGAGGCACTGGAGTACCATTGGTGAACCATCCTTATTTCAAGAGATTACCGTAACCAAACCCAGATCACACACTCTTCCTCACTGATGTTAATCAGCTTCTCAGGGTGAATCTCTGCGCTCTCTCTACTGCACCTCCCCGTCTGATTTATGCAGCCCGTGGCTGGCTGGAGGGTGAGGGCTGTTTAGCAGTGGAGAAAACATGTTTCAGGTGCAAGAAGACATTCTCGGGATGACTCTCTTCATCCCGCCTTATATAATTGCCACACCGAACAGTCAGTGAAATGTGTAGAGTCCACTGCACCGTAGCAAACACACTACCGCTGCAATCAAACAGTAAACAACACTGCAGTGTTGCTAGCGAAACAGGAAATATGGGAACCAGCATTTATTAGTAATGAACATATCCTGCGTTGGGGGCTTCTGAAGGCCCTGGGCTGAGTGGTTAGGGAAGTTCACGGTGATCTCGTCTGCAGAGTGAAGAGGGTGATATGAAGATAATGATAATGACCCTCTTTCTGCACACTTCATGCCACACTGTGTCTCCCCATCCTCCCAACGTGGGTGTTTATTGAAAACAACTTTCAAACGGGCATATTCTGCCAGACAGGGAAACGCAGGAAGCCGAAGAGAGATGATCTCTGTTGAAAGTCTTTCTTTGACAGTTGCAGTGCAGAGACCCCACATGAGAAATTTGAAGGACTTCGAAACTTGACAGTTTTGTCACAGTCTCCATGGCAACCGGCGAAAGGTTCTCATTATACGGCTGTGTTTTTGCATGTAAAGCCTTTCTGCAGAAGAATTGGATAAAACAGCTGAGTGTAGAAAAAACGTTTGAACACAAGTTGATATTACAAATATGGTGGAAATGAAGTAAAATTGGCAAAATAGGAATGACGAGACATGTGATAATGTCCCAACGAACACAAGTCTTAAGTAAGCATACACTGTTGATTGAACTCTTAGAGTGTTGAGTTTTACTGTCTGAAATGAGTTTGACTGACCTGTGTTCAGCTGCACACATGTAATCACTGCATTCATTCAGGATGCGCGTTTAGGCTGTGGGACCAAAAAGGTGAATGTTGCGTCACGAATATTGTGTACAGGAGAAATATTGCTTAGATTGATCTCAGAACATTGACTGGTTTCATGTGTATCTCAGTACTGACTGGTTTCATGTGTATTCCAGTACTGACTGGTTTCATGTGTATCTCAGTACTGACTGGTTTCATGTGTATTCCAGTACTGACTGGTTTCATGTGTATTCCAGTACTGACTGGTTTCATGTGTATCCCAGTGTTGCCCTAGTAAGTGTTTACTGTCATTCCTCAACTGCTGCCCCTAGCTAAATGTAACTAGTCTTACACTTGTGTATACACTACACACACTACACACGATTTACATTGCTTACACTAGTGTATACACTACACACACTACGATTTACATTGCTTACACTAGTGTATATATTACACACACTACACATGATTTACACTGCTTACACTAGTGTAAACACTACACACACTACACACGATTTCCACTGCTTACACTAGTGTAAACACTACACACTTATACGATTTACATTGCTTACACTAGTGTATACACTACACACACTACACATGATTTACACTGCTTACACTAGTGTATACACTACACACACTACACACGATTTACACTGCTTACACTAGTGTATACATTACACACATCACACATGATTTACACTGCTTACACTAGTGTATACACTACACACACTACACATGATTTACACTGCTTACACTAGTGTATACATTACACACATCACACATGATTTACACTGCTTACACTAGTGTATACACTACACACACTACACATGATTTACACTGCTTACACTGGGTGGGGGGGGGGTGCTGTGGATCCCAGTAGAGAAGGTGCCTTGGGTATCCTGAAAGGTGCTATATAAATTGAACATTCATTCACAAGTGTATACACTACACACACTACGCATGATTTACACTGTTTACACTAGTGTATAAACTACACATGATTTACACTGCTTTCACTAGTGTATTTACTACACACACTACACATGCTATACACTACACACACTACACATGATTTACACTGCTTACACTAGTGTATACACTACACATGATTTACACAGCTTACACTAATGTATAAACTACACATAATATACACTACACACACTATGCATGATAAACACTGCTTCCACTAGTGTATATACTACACATGAAATACATTGCTTACACTAGTGTATTCACTGCACATGGTATACATGGATTACAGTAGTGTATACACTACACACACTACACATCAAATACACTGCTTACACTAGTGTTTTCACTACACATTATATACACTGCTTATACTAGTGTATACGCTACACTACACACACTACGGATGAAATACACTACACACCCAACACATGAAATACACTGTTTACACTAGTGTATACACTACACATGACATACACTACACACACTATGTCACACTTCCTGTCTGCCTGTAGTGTCTAGTTAGTGTCTGGTATTTAAGGCCTGTTTCCCAGGCTTGTTTGCTGGTCTTTGTTAAATGCTCAGCTGCTCAGGTCAGTGTTTTTTTTCTCTTGTTCTGTAGACCTTGTGTTCATCATGTCTAATTCTGTGATTCGTGTCAATCATGTAACTCTGGACATCCTGGCTTTTTGACCCCTGAATGTTTAAAGGATTATGACTTTAATAGGGACTTTGCCCCTATTAAATCTCAGCATGTGTCGCTCTTATCACTCTGTGAACGTGGCGTTACAGACTACACATGAAATAAACTACACAACAAATACACTACACACACTACACATGAAATAAACTACACATGAAATACACTACTCACACTACACATGAAATAAACTACGCATGAAATAAACTACTCACACTACACATGAAATAAACTACACATGAAATACACTACTCACACTACACATGAAATAAAAAACACATGAAATACACTACACATGAAATAAACTACACATGAAATACACTTCACACACTACACATGAAATAAACGACACATGAAATACACTACTCACACTACACATGAAATAAAAAACACATGAAATACACTACACATGAAATAAACTACACATGAAATACACTTCACACACTACACATGAAATAAACGACACAACAAATACACTACACACACTACACATGAAATAAACTACACATGAAATACACTACACATAAAATAAACTACACAACAAATACACTACACACACTACACATGAAATAAACTACACAAGAAATACACCACTCACACTACACATGAAATAAACTACACAAAAAATACACTACTCACACTACACATGAAAAAAGTATTTTTCCCATAACTTGCGCACACAGTACCTGGATAATGGACTCTTATGGTTCATGAGTTATTTTGGACAAGTCTGAGTCGTGTCGAGTGTCATTAGGGACAAGTTTCAAGTCAAATCTGAAATCATTTTGTAGGCAACTTATGTGCGACTTCGACTCGAGTCATTCACTCAAGTGCCAATCTCTGGTGTGTGTGTGTGTGTGTGTGTGTGTGTGTGTGTGTGTGTGTGTGTGTGTGTGTGTGTGTGTGTGTGTGTGTGTGTGTGTGTGTGTGTGTGTGTGTGTGTGTGTGTCCATCTCTGATACCCACACTACAGATGAAACACACTATTCACAATACACATGAAATAAACTACACAAAATACACTACACACACTACACATGAAATTAACTACACCTTAAATACACTGTATACATTACACATGAAATTCACTACTCATTCTTCACATATGCATATAAGACATGGCATCAAACCTGAAACTTTTGTAACTTCCTCTTGTATCCATTTTCTTTTTAAAGCTAATTAAAAAATTCAGTTAATTCAAATTTCTCTTTAAGGGCACATAGAAGAACATTTGTATCTCGTAAACATAATGTAGGACACAAAATAATTTAGTGTTATTATCTTCAAAATGATCCCAAATTATTTATAAATCTTGCTAAACTGTAATTACTCAGCAGCAGACCTCACAGCATGACTGATTGAAGGGCATTTTAAGCTTAACGTGCATCATGGGATCCCTTTTGTTTTCAATGCGGACTCTCCAGAACCCCACGTAATGTTAAATAATGAAACACAGCCTGTTGGAGCGTGATAGGGAACGCCCCACTGGTGGGAATAAGTGATGACTGCTGCACATTTGTTTAGAAATGGAAGGAACTTTCCTGTTTATGATCTCTTGCACTTTATAACAGATGGCTGTTATATTGACAAAAGTCTCCATAATAAAACAACGGCGTTGGTTTGTGTCGCAGTTGTCAGTACGTTAGCGGGGACGGCGACACGTGTCCGAAAAAACTCCGAACAACAGCTGCTATTATATTGGGCTGGAAAAAAACATAGCAAAGATTCATTTAAGGTGAACGTTTAGATGTTATAATCTTACATGAGAGAGAAAGTGTGTGTGTGTGTGTGTGTGTGTGTGTGTGTGTGTGTGTGTGTGTGTGTGTGTGTGTGTGTGTGTGTGTGTGTGTGTGTGTGTGTGTGAGAGAGAGAGAGAGAGAGACTGAATGAGGGAGTAAGAGAGGTGGAAAAGAACACTTTTAGTAGGCGGAACAATGTAAATTCATTCTCACTGCCAATATCACTTTGTCACCATTGCACATCACCCACTAAACTAACAATGCCTACATTTATTATAATTCATTTTCTCAATCCTCAATCCTTTATTATTTTTAATATTCAGCACAAGCATTTGTTACACAACTGTCTCTACACATGACTGACTCATGTTTCAAGGCATTTAAATTGATGTCATTTAATTTCAAAACTATTCAGCTCAATTACGTCCAAGAGATGAAAGGATACTCACTGTACGTGTGTTTTAACTGCCCAACACGTATTAGCGTTTGGAAGCGCTTGCTAATGATACCTCAGATGGTCATTATACTGTAACAAACCTTGAACACATCTGAAGTGACATGTCACAGTTTACACTCAAGTTTCATGGACAGAGATTACAGATCCCTCAGTCAAAGCTATGCCTGCGGTACCAATAACCAATATAATAATAGCATTATTGGCTTCATTACTTTATTACACGATTAAGTAATAAAGCCAAAACTGCTTCAGTAGATTTGGAGTCAGAGTGATGGAGTGTGAGCGCTGGCATTCAGGGAGCAAAGGTTGAGGCACTGAGGAACAGCAACAGTAGCGTGATGGTGATGAGGGGGGTGGAGCGAGGCGTATAGCGCGATCAGGGGAGCAGTGCAGGGGGGAGGGGCGGAGTGCTGAGGTAGTTTGGAGGGAGTGACGGTCCCCATGGCGCGCGCACAGAAAACGGCAAAAGCGGAGAGATAATGAGCAGGATGGCCGGCTCGACCCTCCTCGGGGACGCAGCTTAGAAAACACAAACAGCTGACAGACAATGAAGACGCTGAGGTCAATATTTACACTCTAATGTGATGTACCTGCATCCGGCGTCTTTGGGAGAGCATTACAAACTGCTGACAGTGTCTGCCTGGCCCTCTAACCCCTGCTATGATGCTAATTAAGCTCCGCACAAATTGGTTTAATATTCACAAGGTGTCTGTACTCATTAAGCATAAGAGCTTGTGTGGGGAATGGTTTCCCTGAGCAGGCGGGGGGGCAGGGAAACGTGTGTGGGAGTGTGTGTGTGGGAGAGTGGGGGGGGGGGGGCACACGTTCTCCTCGGGGGGGGGGGGGGGGGGGAGGGGGCAGACATGGGTCTCAGAAATTTACTCAACACACAGGGAGAAGGAGCAGGCTAAGCCACTGAACAGAGTGAGAGAGTGGGTAGGAGTGGAAGGGAGAGAGAGGGAGAGAGAGGCTGGGAGAGATAGAGGGAGAAAGGAGAGCGAGAGAGAGAGGGGGGAGGGAGAGAGAGGAATGAGAAAGAGCGAGAGAGAGAGAGGGGGAGGGAGAGAATGAGCGAGAGGAAGGAGAGAGAGGAAGAGAGGGAGGGAGAGAGAGGGAGAGAATGGAGATAGAGTATCCTTGCATATCTAGACTTCGCAAAGTCTAATTCACATATCTAAATCACACACACACATGCACACACACAAACACACACACACACATACACATATATATTCACACACATTATAATATTTTATTAATAATGGCTTATTAGTTGCCAATAATACTGTTAATGCTGTTTCATTTCTTTCTTTCTTTTGGTTGTGGTGGGGGCAGTTGTGTTTTTGTTGTAATTTTCATTCTTGTTTTTGCTGAAGATACTGTTCCAGTGCTTCTGTACTATTGTACCACACAGAGTCAAGCCAGTTAAGCCATTTTGAGTATAGAGAGAAAGAGAAAGAGGGGGTCAGAGGGGGGAGAGAGAGAAAGAGAGTTAGAGAGAGAGAGAGAGAGAGGGAGAGAGAAAGAGTCAGAGAGAGAGAAGGAGAGAGACAGATGGGAGGAATCACCAATTTGACAATCTTCCAGTCAATGCTAGGCACTCTTATTTCAGCTCTCACAGTTGCCCCTGATAGCCTTGTGTGTGTGTGTGTGTGTGTGTGTGTGTGTGTGTGTGTGTGTGTGTGTGTGTGTGTGTGTGTGTGTACACGTGTGTGTGTGTGTGTGTGTACGCATGTGTGTGGCAAATTTTTTCCTACTGTTTGCTCTGCACTCCCTCCAGAGAACACATGACAGAGCACATTGAGCAGCTAGCAAATCTCTCTCTCTCTTTCTCCCTAACTCTCTTTCTCCCTCTGTCTCCCTCTCTCTCACACATTCACAAACACACACACACACACACACACACACACACACACACACACACACACACACACACACACACACACACACACACACACACACACACACACAATTCCTATCACCTCCCATCCCCAACTTGACATAATGAACAATAAAAATTCCACTGGATTTTTTTTGTTATATTCAGTACTGAGATAATACAATGTGTGTGTGTGTGTGTGTGTGTGTGTGTGTGTGTGTGTGTGTGTGTGTGTGTGTGTGTGTGTGTGTGTGTGTGTATGAGAGAGAGAGAGAGAGAGAGAGAGAGAGAGAGAGACTGAGAGCAAAACAACTGTTGGTGGTGACAGCAAATTACGACCCTGCCCCATCTTATAAGGTAGCGAGGCGAGACAGTGCTCTTCCCTTTATTATCATCATGGCTGAATTATTCAGCAGGGCCCATTAGTGTTAAAGGGGAGCAGGTCGGGATTATATTTAGTCGCCCGTGTCGACTGCATCAACTGTTCACTTCTAAAGCATCCTGTTAACATTTCTGACAAGGAAAAAGTTCAGTGACTCAGAGCTGACTTCAATTAGTGACCAGGGAAAGGAAGATCAGAACCATTCTTAAATATTCTCCTATATCTCTGTCTCTCTCTCACACCATCTCTCTCTCTCTCTCTTTTTCTCTCCACTGCATTGTTATTATTTTCTGGATCATTTTAGTTTCTCAGAAAAGAGGAACAGGGAAAGGTCAGGTGAGTGTGAGACAGTGTTGAGGTCTGAACACCTAACAGCTGATCTGTGTTCCAGGAACGGGCCCATAGAGTAGTGTTACATGACCAGTTAACAAATGAATCATGGAATGTTTGATGTTGTGGAAATTCAGCGTGTGACTGAGGTGTGTGTCTGCGTGGCATTGTGTGTTTGTGTGTTGGTGCATGTGTCTTTTTGGGTATGTGTCTCTGTGTGTGTCTGTTTGTTGATGTGTTTCTGTGTATTGGTGCGTGTGTTGGTGTGTGTCTGTGTATTGGTGCACGTGTTTGTGTGTTGGTGTGTGTCTGTGTGTTGGTGTGTGTGTGTGGTGTTGGTGACTCTTGAGCTGTGTGTTTGTTTCTGAGTGTGTTTCAGTGTGTTTGTGTGTGTGTGTTTGCTGTTATAGGTAGACAGATATATAGGATATATCTAGGTATCTTAAAGCAGGTGTCAGCCAAGACTATGGCCTCTGGCATTTGCTCCTGCCATTCAATACATGTTTGGAAATCTAGTGTTTGCTAGAACTGTTATGTGAACTGTGGGTGTTTCTCTGAGCTGTAGGCGTGTCTCTGAAATGTGGACGTGTCTCTGAACTGTGGGCGTGTCTCTGAACTGTGGGCGTGTCTCAGAGTATAGCTGCGTCTCTGAATTGTGGGCGTGTCTCTGAACTGTGGGCGTGTCTCTGAGTATAGATGCGTCTCTGAATTGTGGGAATGTCTCTGAACTGTGGGCGTGTCTCTGATCATAGGTGTGTCTCTGAACTGTGGGTGTGTCTCTGAGTATAAACACATCTTTGAAATGTGTGTGTTTCTGAACTGTGGGCATGTCTCTGAACTGTGAGCGTGTCTCTTGAGTATAGACTCAACTCTGAACTGTGAGCGTGTCTCTGAGTATAAACACGTCTTTGATCTGTGAGCGTGTCTCTGAGTATAGATGCGTCTCAGAACTGTGGGTGTGTTTCTGAACTGTGGGCATGTCTCTTAGTACAGACGTGTCTCTGAACTGTGGGCGTGCCTCCGAGTATAGACATGTCTCTGATCTGTGAGCGTGTCTCTGATTATAGACGTGTCTCTGAATTGTGGGCGTGTCTCCGAGTATAGACTCATCTCTGAACTGTGGGCGTGTCCCTGAGAATAGGCACATATCTGAACTGTGGGCGTGTCCCTGAGTACAGACACGTCTCTGAACTGTGGGCGTGTCCCTGAGTACAGACACGTCTCTGAACTGTGGGCATGTCCCTGAGTACAGACACGTCTCTGAACTGTGGGCGTGTCTCTCTCACCCTCCTCCTGTTGTTAAGCAGCACTGTTGTTAATAACCCGAAGGCTGAGGCAGGGCTCGATCACCGTCGCCGTTCTGAAAGCGCAGGCGTGATTGACGTTGCCTCAGGATCTTTGCTCCAAACTTTCTCGCCAGAGCTCGACAGACACACGTGAGAAGGCAGGCAGGTCTCACAGTCACTTTGTGGATTTTTACATATTTTCCTGAGAGACTCGAAAAGCTTCCACCATCACACATCCACCCACCTCCAGACTACTTTTATCATAAATAATCTGCTGGATCTGAATATCATGTGACAGTGTGGGAAGAGGCACCAGTATTTCGCAGCTTTATAAATTATAAATGGTATGCTATTATCACGAATAAATTGCCCACTCTATATTTTTTTTACTGTATTTCAGTGCAATTGGTGGAGTAAGCTCAGCATACAGCTACGGTTGCGACTGTCAGAATAACTATTCAACCTGCAGGAATTCAGCAGGAACTTCCAAGAGGTTGAGCATCTCATGTCAACAATCCACGATCGACCATGTACTGATTACAGCTTCTCCAGTGTCTGATGGCATGCTAAACAGCTTTGTGGGAAGAGTTTGAGCGGCCGGCCACACGGGACTCCTCTAGCAGCACATGAGTGTTACTGCAATCACCTTGTTTGTTTCATTTTTTGCATCATTTTGATATGTAGGATACGTAAGATGCACAGGGCTCAGAAACACACCTTACCAAGACCGGCTGTCTTGTTGACACAGGCTAAAGCACCAGGGACAAATTGTAAAAGCTCAGTTTATTGTTTCCTGTACCACAGCATTTGAACCAACTGATACGTTGTCATCATTATCACGTGTTGAATAGAAAACTGAAACTAAGGCTTTACTAATAGGCAGGACTATGATACGTTATGATAAATACTCCGCCCACTGTTATTAGAAACGCTCTCATCTCGCTCAGCACCCCCCTCATGAGACTCGTCAGTAAACTAGAAGATCTGCCTATCACATGTTTCATGCTTTATTCCAGACACACAGAGATGGCGACTGATCTCTCTGACTTCTTTAACTCTGGAATATTTTAGCGCTTCTCCTGCTCTGCTGTGAACAGGGTTCTTTTTTTCTCTTTTTCTCTTTGAAATTGGACTCGGGGCAGGTCACGTGCTGGAGGGAATGTCACCCATGTCCTGTTCAATGTCATGCAGCCGTAGTGTGAATGACACAGAACCATCTCTTATTGCGCGCAAGGTATCTGGCCTCACGCCCTCTTCCTATTCTTACCCTCTTCCTTCGGTCTCCTTTTGAAAATCAGCGACTTATTCTCATCAGGGAAGCGCCCGGGTCTGTCAAACATGACACCACTTAGCCCGTGATCTCGTAGAGCCGGCAAAATCAACCGCTCTGTGCACTGACCACTAGCTACAGTGGCATGAAGACCAGTGTGTGCAGAGGAGACTCTCTCGGAAACATTTCCAATGACGGGGTCCGACAGTATTAGCACTTGGGAGCTGCAGAAGTATAAGGGGCAGCGGGTGGAGCTGTGGGCGGAGCTACTCCATCCCTGGTTTCCTTCCTACGGGCTGGTAGGTGGAGTTTGTGCCTGGTGTGAGGCCCTGTCTCGGTCCACACTTCTTAGCACAGTGACACGTGTCCGCTATGTGCACAGGTAGCACTGAGGTGGCGTGTTTCCCAGCGCCTGAGTGCATCTGACAGCCCACTACGGTCCAGCCGCTCAACACCAAACTCCAGGATAAGGGTCTCTGCTACACAGACGGCCACTCAGGTGTGACCACATGTCAGCAGGCAGCCTCAGGAGCGACAATTACACCCTTCTCCCGTGCTACTGGAAGAGGTTTCCCAGCACAAGTTCTCAGCCTTCACTCCCCTGGCCCCTCCAGTACCCGGGCACACAGCTGACATAAATCCCCTCAACTGGCACCACAGGATATGTTAGCAGCTG